>NW_021636568.1:0-231116 GCF_004799145.2 Neltuma alba | reverse complement strand
ACTAGGCTGGCTAAACTTGAAAAACAGGGGATCATATTAAAATATGAAGGATTGAAAAACATGGAGAACAAATATCACAACGGAGTCATGATCATGATTTTATTCAGATTCGTAAATCAAACTCTTCATATGAATGTCATGCTCCAACCACCGGAATCAAAATTCAAAACACAGAAAACTAACTTGTTATTATGCTCTCCATCTAAACAACGTAGGCATAGATGCAACGACATTATTAATCAATCAAATAAATCTACAATGTCGGAATCACTCTCTTCGAATACCTGACGTGGTTCTGATCTTCCTCTAGCAAGATGTATGAAATTGGAGAACTGCTCACTGTGGTTGTCCTTCTTCTTCATGCCATGATCCTCATTATTATCCGTACAATCTGCCAAAGCGTCGCTCTGGGCCTACCAGCATTGGACGCCGTTCTGATTTTGTATTTCGTACGTTCTATGTAGTCATCGAACAAACCATTCATGTTCTTCTTTTCGACTGTTTCTGAGACTCTGACATGAGTCACTGAAGCCTGATCTTTGGTGGGTGCTGGGATTGAGTAATCGAAGTTGATGGGTATGGCTTCTGATGAATCATGCTGAGGCTTTGTGGTGTGTTCGGTTTTGAATATGAATGGTTCTGACAGGGGAAGAAGATGGTGGGGAGTTAGAATGAACAGCACAGTTTTAGAGTGTGGACGATTCTGCGAGAAGCGGTTGGTGATGGCTCTAAGAGTAGGACATGTTGACAGTGCTTCTTTCATTTTCTTGCACCTGAAATACTCTGAGAATGAGCTGTTCTTTCTTTCCATGGAACCAGTTCTGCTTCTTCTGACCTATTATTTGATGAGATCACAACACTACTAATTAAGGGCTACTTCAAGTTGTCAAGTGTGTAACATCTGCCAGTTTAATTTATAGGCTTCAATTGTCTCACTGAAAAGCAAAGTTAGATAGGATATATCTGTTGTTTTTACGTTCATACGTCCTTACACTTTTTTTTTGGGAAAATAAGAAAAATAATCGAAATCTGAAACCCTTGAAAACGCATGGAATCACTTTTAGTTATATTATATGCTGCTGCTATGGATATATGTTGGTTCCACATGACTTGTTTGTTGTTTCCAATAGGAAAGTAAAGAGTTATAATAGGCCCCGCATATTTGTAGGGCTTGAACTTTCGAAATACGTTATTTTTGTCAACATGGGTGGATACAGGCAAACTTTCCTCATCAACATTTCAATATGCGTTGAATTTAAGGTGGGGATTTTTTTTTTTTGGGGGGGGGGTTTTCCATGATATAGAAGAGAATAATCATATATATAAAAACCATCTTTTTCTTTGAAATGTGATCCTTGTGTGAACGAATTGTCATTGTAGAAATAATTTTCCGCCTTTTGTTTCTGATTGGGAGAGGATCAATTCCTTGCTTTGTTGTTTGTCCCCATCATTGAAAATAGCTTATGACAATAATAAAGTCAAATCTGTCACACAATGAGGATTTAGCTGTATGAACATCAGCCCTGCAGGGTCGTCCGCTGAGAATTTACAGCCAAAGTGGGTGGTATCAGATTCGGCAACCCTAATTGAATTCCCACAAGTCTATGAATTATCAAACCTCACATGAGGAAATGTGATTCCATAATATTGGTTTAGTGGAAAACAATGCGGACTTAGTATTATACTACCTCCGGTTCTAAATATAAGAGCTAGTTAAGTAATTTGAGTAGATTAAAGAAGTAAGTTAAGTTAGTTATTTGTAATAAATAGGTGTTGTTTTTCTTAAAATATCCTTGATAATCAAGTTTATTGGCTAGAACTAACATTACTAGAAGGACTATCTTGGAAACAAAATAGATAAATATGAAAGACAAAGTGGACTGGGGTCTTATATTTAAGACTAAAATAAAAATCAAACAAGATCCTATATAAGGATCGGAGATAGTATATGACTAATGTACAAAGCAACCGCTGTTACAATTAATATTATACTCCTAGATTGTGTTCCATTGGCCATTTTGTGCAGCCGGAATATGAACAAGCTTCTGATGATGGGTGTGTGTGTAGTTTAATCTGGAAGAATCACACGTTTCGATTTCTTTTACAGTTTGCATTTAGGGAGCATATAATAATATTCTAATGAATTCAGTAGGGACTAGGGAGATTGTAGCATGGAAATGCTGTCGGATTTATACCTGGAGGACTCTTCTTAATAGTTATCCATCGTGTTCAGACCAGGTATCCTTCAAAAGAAAGAACCAAAAAAAAAAGAAAGAACAAGGTAGAGTAAAAATACCCAAAAAAAGAAAGAAAGTAATTATATTTTTTGTCTTATAAGAAAATTTAATTAAAATATATTTATAAAATTTAAATGATATTCCCCCTTTCTAATTATAAGAACTGTTTTTTTTTTTTTGGCAACTTTGGTTGCTTTTGTATACAAGGTACTCTTTTTTCAATCTGTCAATTGCGTTTAGCCTTTTTTTCCCCCAAAAAATGCATCTATTAACTATGTATATATGAAATCATTTGATTGATTACATTGAAGAATAATTTTGGCAAAACGGTGTCCATTGTCGACAAATTTATTATTTTTAACTAAAATAACTACTTTTTTGTAATCTAAAATCTAAATAGTATTATTCCATCTTTCCCTATCTACATCCTTCGATAAACAAGACAAGAGGGATATTTTCCACCAAACAAAAAAAAAGAAAGACAAGAGGGATATATTCTAATCACTATACAGCATCAGTTGACTCAACTCAAACTGTTTTACTAATCCATTTTCCTCACCCCACACTCACCATCTCTGAATTCTCAAGCCTGTTACGCTTTGTGTTTACTTCAAATTTCATGTTACTTTTACAATAGCAGAAAAATTGAACTAGGCTTGAGTAATTGGAGTTCTCCTCAATGAGTAAATGGTCGGCATTCAATCCAAACTTTTACATATGTAGCAATCTAACTGGGAGATATTTAATCCTGTCGTAGTACTTTGGAAGAAATTAGACTCTTCGCATCTCACAGAAAGGAAAAGCAAATTGAAGAAGCTTTAATTCCACGCCAGTGATATAAATGGTCCAACGAGAATACCATTATGCTTACGTTAGTGACACCACGCACAAGGAGGAGGGGTGGTGATGAGATCATGAGAATGTAACACAGTGGAATGAATGCTTCATTATATGTGAATGGTCTCCATTTTCATCAAGTAAAAAAAAAAACAGCAAATTCAATTCAAAATGCCAAAAAGCATCAGCCAGCCATCCACAGCAAGATTACAGTGAATCAAAATCATGTTCCTTTCCCATTATATTTGTCCCCATGCTCAGCTCAGGCAACTTAAAGCCTTCTATAGGAATCAATTGCATGAGATTCATGCCTCACTTGTTTGGCGTATGCAGTCAACTAAAAGAAAAGCGAAATTAGGGCTTTGAAAATCCAAGTTTGGGAGGTAGCTTATTGTTATGAACAAAAAGTCCTGCAAACTTGTAGCTTTATCCAACAAGAAAATGATCCTAGAGAGGGAGAGAATAGTGGGCACAAGCCACAAGGAAAACAATTCTTATAATTTTAATGGGACACCATCTTTGATCTTACATGCGTTAGCCATGTACATGGCCTCCAAGTATCATATCTAAGATGGCTCAAAAAAAGGGTCACTTGTGCATAAAACGGTAACCAGCATGAGTGGCTACATATAATGGCTATCACAGACATATATGCTGTGTTTCTTCAACCTACCATGTTCTTCCCTCTCAACAAACAACGAAGGGTGTGTTTGAGTTCACATTTGATGGCAAACATGCATCTCTACTAGCAAAAGAAGTTTTTTAGATTTAAATGATGTTTGGGTTCAGATTTTTTAGAATTTGATTTTTAGATCCAAATGAGCTTTTGGAGAGAAGCCCTATTGTCCTGCTTCCACGGGACGGTCCTGTGGAAAAGACGTTGGGAAAAGACAAAACAAATAAGGAAGGAAAGAGAGAGAGAAGAAAAAGGCAAAGAAAAGACATTCATTATATGAATTAAATAATACTATTTTTTAATTTTAATATAAAACCTAATTAATTAATTTAAAGAGAGGAAAAAACTAGAAAATTAATTAGAGCACAAGGTATATAATCTTTATAAAATACTTGTAGGTGTTATCAGATTAGACATAATTTTTGAAGTCATAATAAATTTGTTTTTAATAACAATTTTAGATTTGACTATGACAATTTTTGAGTTCATTTTTTGATTTCAACAGTTTTCTGGTAAAATATCACATTTATATACATACAATATATACAATAAAATTCATATCCTTTTTTGTCATTTTACATCCAAAATTTTTTTAATAAGATCCAAATAAATTTTAACTTCTCAAACTAATTTTTTTTATAAAAAACCAATTCAAATATAAATGACATCACACTGCCTAACTTTTATCTAATCTGATTTCACAATAGTTGGATTGAAAAAAAAAAAAAAAGAAGCTTCTTTTACCTATAGTCCAAATGCACCCTAAATGGTTACCTGATTTTCACTTCGTACAAAAAGTTGTTTATCAAAAGTCTGCTTCATAAACTGAAGTATTTTAAAGAAAGTCATTGTAATGAAATTTACATTTTGAAGACACTTTCGTTTAAAAGAAGTTAGTTTGATAATAGAAAATTGTTTAGATAATATATAATAAAAAAATATTAATTTTGTGACTATTTTAGTAAATGTATAAATAATATAAATTGTAGTTAAAATTTTAACTCGTTGGCCAAAAAAAAAAAAAACTCCCTGAGAAATGCACCAACATCTAAAGTTTCAAAAGCACGTCCTATGGATTTGCTTCAAGTCCGAGGAAATTATACGTCCACTTAAACAGAGGCATCATCCAAACCAAAAAGTTTGGCACGTTAAATGACAAAAACTACTAAGAGGTTTTCAACAACTTAGTCATTTATTTCCATTGCAAATGTCTACATTATGCTATACAGTGTTCCTTACCAGCATACCAACCAATGCTTATGCTGTGGGCTAGAATAACCAAAACTAGATGGATGGCATGCATAAGCTAGCACCTTCAAGATCATGTCAAGATGGACCTGCAGACCCCGAGGGTAGTTCCAAGCACTCCCCAGTGGATGGCATGGCATTATCTTTTCTTCAAGCAAATTGTATCCTCACCTTGGGAGATAATGCTCAAGCGACGCTCAGCACTGCCACAGCTAGCAATGCTGCACTTCTGAAGTAAATATCTCTTATGTTCTTATCCAGCTTCTGAATAATCTCCTGATCTTTTAAATTCGATGATTCTTTCAAACCCAATCTTCCTGTGTTTTTGCTGATGCCAATAATTGTGTCCCTTAGCTTATTGACAGCCCATGAAAGCCATACCAGTCCAAATCCAAAGCCGGTGGTGAAAAGCTTAGATGCACAGAAGGGTACTCTTCCACAAGCCACCTTCCATATGACAGATAAGAGGACCGCCAGGCCAGTCCCGGCAATGCCTGCACTAAACTGAGAAAGGAGCTCAGGAAGTTCAGGGCCAGCTTTCTTCAGCGAATGAATTGCCGTTTTTTGGCGGTGCTTTGTGTCCATCATTAAAGACAGAAGACTCTCACATGCATGCAAATAATTCCTTTTGTAGAGATCCCTCTCCCTCCCGACTTTCTTCTTCTTCTTTGATGATGGCTTCACCTTGAATTTCTCAGGACTGCTATGAAAATGGCAACGCATTATATTACTATGCAAAAACAAGAAACTACTATGGACATGATATACCCGGTAAATGAGACATGTTCTTGTAAGAAAAAGATACATTCAACGCAAATGAAAGCAATAGTGCAGCTGATTGAATGACCATGATACCTCAACATCATCATGTTGAAAGATCTTTCATTTTCCGTACCTAAGTAAACATCTTGGCATTGAAAGAAATTTAAATCAACTCAGATTTTTGAAAACAGCATTTGTCTTTTGGAAGGAGGGGGTTTGGAGGCTTGGGGTGCAGCAAAAGGAAATGGCAATTTAGCCAACTGATTTTCCTTTTCTTTTCTTTCCAATTTTGATTTCCTTTTCTTTATCTGTAAGCCTTTCTCTTCGTTTTGAAAATCTTATACAAATATCCACTTGCTGCAATCACAAGTCATCTAATATTATGATTAGTTTTCTGTTTTGGTGCCCCTCATTTCCCAAAAGCAACAATTTATTGCTTTTGGGAGAACGTACATTTTGGAGGCCTAAAATCTTAGAACAAATATAGCTTAAATCCTTTTGCTATGGGTACAATAGTTTGGCTTTCTAAACCAACTTTTAATCACACAAGACTAATGCCCATGGGCATTAATGCAAAACACGTACGAAGAATAAGATCAACCATGACGCTCTGAATCAGCATATCATCTCCCAAACTTAGGATAGCTATTAATGGAATTTATCTTGTATACCTCTTCAAAGGAGCAGTCAATGTAGATTGAGTCTTTGACAGGGAGGTATGAGTTCTGGCCTCTGCTTCATTGATATCCAGCCTGTCCATAAAGAATCGTAATTGAGGTTAGTAGTTTGTTTCAAACTAACAATGAAAGAGCGCTATCTGGGAATTAAAATATGTAAGCGATATCTTTGTATTTTATACAATGATAAACCAAAAAGTTACAGGAAAAATCAAAGTAAAGCAAGGAGTAAAAATGCGAAGGCTAAATCAAAGCAATTGTTTTAAACCAAGTTGCATTAGACAATGTCTATACATTTTAATTGTTCTGTTTACAGAAAAACTGGTTGATTCAGTTTTTTTTTTTTTTAAGGCATAGGTATAGGAGGCAATCCTATTAAGACACTGTCGGGTACTAAATGTGAGTATTTTTCTTAACAGGGATTCGAATATTGATTCACCACATTGTGAGAAACTAGCTTTTTCTGTCAGTCCCAATCCCCGTTGGTTGGATGATTCAATTTAATAATATAGAGAAGTATTTATTCATGTGGTTTACTCGGTTTAGGTATGGCCCCCAAATTTATCTTTCAAATTTATTGTTATCCATTCCATACCCTAAGATATGGTATCTAAAGTTTCATTTCATGACAACTTTACTTGGTCCTTGCTGAGGTAGTTGGTAGAAAGTTGACGTGGGAGATGGGGTAGATATCATTTGCCAAGTTCAAGACAAACATCATGGGAGAACCAAAGACTAAAGATTTGCTAGATGGAAAACACGGGGTTGTTTACTGATAGTTATGGAGAAATGCATTTTAGCTTCCTGAGATGTTCCTGTGAGAGGACATGGAGATGTCGCTAGGTAATGTCGGACACTCTTGGATTATTCTTCCACCAAATTAGCGTTGTTTCTACTTCTACTTCTACTTGCGTATGCTAATATTAGTGAATCTTCCAGCTGTCCCCATATCCGAGGCAGTCATTCTGCCTGCATTCATGGCGTGAAAATGCAAACAAGTAGTGAGAGAAGCCCAAGATGCATTCTGTTAGGGATCGCTAGCTCTCTTAGTTCTACCCACAAGTGGATTGATGGACGTTGGAGCAAGTGAAAGGATAACCAATGATATTTCTGAAGCAGAACAGTCTGTTGTTATGGAACAGCATGGAAATTATCAATGGATCTCTTGAGGTGATGGGGAAAAGCAATTCTAATTCTAAGCCTTATATGGGGCAAAGGATGCTCACAAAGACCATGCATTCCTATCATAATGATCTCAAGCTCTAGGTAGTTGCTGATTGTGGCGCCATTCTGGACTCAGGCTGCGTTCTGTTTAGATAAGTTTCAGGCATGGAGTTTGGTTGCTTGCATATTTTGGATCAGTGGCAGTCAGCAGCTTCTATGCTATATGCAAGGAACACTGCAAGAATTCTAGCACATGATTCTGATTTGACTGAAACAGTGGTCTTGAAATTTCAGGGCTTCGGGCATCTAGTAAATGTTTACCGGTCCTTGTTTGTTGGCAGCTCTAGGCTATATAGATTATGCTTAGATTAATTCTTGCCAAGGTTGGCTTACTAGTCGGTGGGAATCAAGTATTTAAAGCAAGTAAATAGTAGACCATTCTTCAAAATCATAATTCAACACTTGTTTTAGTCGAACAAGACCCAAGTCCATTTGACATACCTTCAATCGTGGGTTGAGATGGGAAATGCATTTCTCATACGTTATGTGTCTCTAATGAAAACTATGATAGTGATAGTATGTGGATCCTTAATTGTAGTAATATGGGCTGCCATATTAAGTATTCAAATTGGTTCTCTCACATAAATAGCTAATTGAGATATTCTTCTCCATCCTATTAGATGAAACATGGAATTTAAATTGATGTTTGACGGCCCTATAAAGGGCTGTTTACGTAGGATTCCCACTAGTAAAGAAGTCAAGTGAAGCATGTAATAAAATGCAGCGGTCAGAAGATCAGCTCACCAAGGACAATTGATTTACAAAGTAATATAGGATGCCTAACTCCACATTCAATAGTGCTAGTTGATCTGTTATGTACTTAATTAGTTCTTTCCCTTAAATAGCTGACTTCTAATAGAAGGTTATCCGACTTGGATCTTGGCAAATGATATCCACCTCATCCAGCATGTCCGCTTTCTATCAACCACCTTAGCAAGGACGAAATGAAGTGATCACCAAATCAAAGTTTGTGGACCAACTCTCAAGGTTCAGAAAATAAAGGGGTGGATTTGGGGCCCAAAAAAATGCAAGGACTAAATTGAAATCTAAGAAAATCTATAAGGACCAAATGATTAATTTTCCCATAAGATCAATTGCATCAAAAATCTCAACATGAAAAATAACTACAAAGTTAATAAAGAAGACTAGATAACCATTCTGTACAAAGAATGACAAATTTACTATGAAAAAAGCAATGTTCAGTGAGTCAAATAGTTATTTGGATGCCTGAACAGACAGGAATTCATGTACTGTTTATTGAAGGCTAAACAGGTTAGTGTATTCATACCTACTGAAGTATGGAACAAGCAGAGAATGCTTTTCTCCCTTGTGTGAGTTTTTTGACAGGTATGATTCAGCAACTATAGAAAGGAAATCCTTCATCGCACTCCCAGCGCCCAAGAATGAGACAAGATCTTCAGGATGAACTAAAATGTCCGGCGAAAAGGCAGAATCTCCAATAAATTCTAACAAAATCCTCCGGATATCAATTTTGCTATTTGGATAGATAAGAGAAGTTGAAAAAGGCTGTTGAGGCACATCAGTTCCCAGCAGCTGAAAATCCATTGAGTCAGACATCAAAGACCTATGCTCTTCACTTATCTCTGTTTCAGAAGCACTGGACTTAAGGAACTGCACTATTTTGTCATGCTTAGTGCATTTTTCAACAATTCCAAAGCCAAAAAGTACTGCATCTGGGCAGGTTGCTGCAAGCAAAGATAAGTGAGATTATACAGAGCACACATAAAATAAAAGGCAAAATGAATTAAATAGCATAAGTCATAGTGAAGATTCTTTCAAAGATAAAGGAAAGCACGGGAAAATGAACAAACCAGATTTTCATTCTGTGGTTTTCTGCATCATGGCAGCAGTAAATCAAAACACCTAATAGAATGAATCAATATTTGCCGATTACCATCATATTTTAGCAATTGATTGGAGCACATCACACATCAACTTGTGATAGAATGATTATCAGGCCATGACAAAGACCAACACAGACAGCATCCAACAGCAAGAGTGAAGAGAAGTTATGGAGTCACGCTGATTTTAGACGTTATCAAGCCAAAGAAAACATACAAGAGCACTCGAATTTTAAAAAGGGTGCAGGTACATTGCATAAATAGTATCTGGCTGGAATAGCAGCCAAAAGTTTTACATTTCCACGCGATAAGGCTTTGAGAAACAACACAGAATCGAACTAATAGATTCACTTAGCAATGGACGAGAAACAGAGTGTGGGACTTTTTGTAATTTTTTGAAGGAGGTGCTCATATACTTTCCGAGTGTTGGGCCAAGATATGGATACAATCAAATAATTAGATAATCTTCTGCAAATATGTACCATGTAACGGTAGGATCAAATACACAATTTAATCATCTGCACACCTTGGACATCATTAGGCAAGGGCCTTTGAGCTGGTAGGTCAATATTGACAGACTGACTGGAATTGAAGCATTCGCTTTGGGATTTCCGTGATTCCCCACATGGATTTGGCCTTAGAGCAGGAGAAGAATATCTGATAATTTCTGGTTTTGTTACGGGTGAGGACAATAATGGCTGAAAACCCTGTTTGAAGCAACGTCAAAATAAAAAGTAAACCAAATAAAATCAATTAGAACATTACACATACGCAGATTTCCAGACTACTCAACTAGACAACCATAAACGCAAACAAATGTAGTGAAATCAGCTGAACCACGATGATTCAGATTTAAAACGTCATAATATACTTGTTCGCTATAAAATTCCTCGACCAACAGACCAACAAGAATCTCAATCACCATGAACCAGATTTTACCTTCAGACTGCCGCCCAACCCTACTAGCTCATGCTGTGAGACAAGCCCTGGAGGATAACCATGAGAGGCCATTAAGCAAAGTTTGAGCACCATGGCTCAGAGGTACCCGTCCCAGAGAAGGAGTCGCTGAAACCAAAATCCCCCTCCTTTCGTGCTTCTGTCAGGCCACTCTGGGCTTATCCTTCCCTGGACCTCAAATCCCAGAGATTTTCATTTTCCACGAATTAGATTTTGGGTGGCACTGAAAATCTGATAAATGGGATTTTCTGCGATCCATTTGTTTGATCCAGAAAGTTCTGATAATAGCTCCATCATACGATGGGAACGGACTTGAATATCCCGGCTGGAGCCCCTGTCAACCTTCGCTCTTGGACTTTTCTGGCTCTGGGTATTGGGTTCTAACAGTGTGTGCCGCACAACCTAGCCCACTTTTCACTCGAGGTTCTCAAGTTCATCTCTACCGTCCAATCTGAAATCATGTTCGCTGTGGGCCCTCCATCGGTTTGCTGACCGTCACTAGCCATAAGAATTTAACCCTGCGCTGCGCCACATGAACCATCCATTTTTTGGAAAAATCCGTGCGAAGGACCCACAAACTTGGGGATTAGTGGATCACAAAATTTATCATAAAACTCAAAAATTATTTTTAAAATTATGATTTTATTTTTACCTAAATACCCCCTAAAATAATATTTACCTAATTATTTTTATCTTATCTCTAAATATAAACGATATTTAGAAGTTGTTTTTAGAAAAAAATAAAACAAAAGACCTCGAACAAATAAAATTTATCATAAAAGGTATTAAAAATTATAATTATTTACGAGACCAATATGAAAATATAAATTTAAATATACTAAAACGCTCCTAACTTAATTCCTTACATTTTTTCTTACATTCAAATTTTTGAAAAGAAAAAAAAAACTAAAGCTAAACCTGCCTGTCACTCCCACAATCATATTCTTTGTTTTTCTTTTTAGTTTTTTTTTCACGGAGATTTAAATCCATATCATCAATATCTTTTACTCTTGCAACTATTATATGACATCACATTTGAAATTTTTACTTTTTTTGTCATAAAACTAATTATTTGTTTTCTGTAAAAAAATCACTAATTCTCGTGTGTGTGGCAGTTTTTAATCTTAAATTATTTATTTTTTATTTTTCATTTTTCTTTTCCACGATAGCTGTGATAGAGAATTGCGAGTACTCGTAACGTTGATGTTTATGTAAAAATTATTTGTGATTTAACTATTATTGAGATTGAGTTGAGCCAATTTTAGTTTTTAATCTTTAATATTTATTCGTTTTTCTTAGATATTTGATATTTGAAGTTTGATGATGATGATGATTTTATGACTTTAGACTAGTTATTTTAAATCAGTCCTAAACTCTTTTGGCTTCTAAAAATCTGGAATTACAAATTCAAAAATCCTCAAAAAAATATAATAAATGTGTGAGTTATGAAATGAATAAATAAAATAAAAATGAATCCCAATTGATCAAACATATTATTCAATCTCTTTGAAATTTACTACATCGATATAAAAAACTATCAAATAGTAAATATGTTATACTATCCAAAAGACCAAATGATATAATTGATGATCTATATAAAGACTCCATATCTAATTCGGTTTGACAGGCAAACGCTATGTATTAAAAAATAATATGCTGTAATCAAAAATTAATTTTGTTTTTAATTATAAAAACCAATTTCATTTTAGTTTTGGTTTTTTATTTATTTTAAAGTATAAGCAATTTAATACTTTTGATTTTATATTTGGATATTTGGTCCCTTTACATAATTACAGTTTTTATGATCCTCCATAATAAATATAATTTTTTCTAGGTCTTTCATTCTAATTCTCTCTTATCGTTAACTTTTGTAGTAAATTTTCTATTTTATTTCTATTAAAAATTTATTTTAATAGTTAATATATTGATTTTTTGTTTTTCAAAACATCATTCCCTACGCAATAAACGTTGTAAGGATCATATTTTAATATAATATCTCGTCATCACAGATTCATTTTTTCATAATTCTTTTTATTATAAATTTTTTTCCCATCTTTTATATTTTACTCCCACAAATAAAGGTATTTTGAAGAAAAAAAACCTTCAAATTTTACACATTTATTGTTTTTAATTAATTTTAACTAATTTTTTTATTTGCGTAATTTAGTTCAAGATTTCTTAACTTTTTTTATAAAAAGAGACGGAGTACTTACTACAACTTTAGTTTTCCTTTTTTTGGCACAAAGGCCTAATAGAAATATCCTTCCGTTTTTTATTATAAGATCTTTTTAACTAAATTATACAGTTTAAAAAATAATTAAAATTAATTAAAATAATATGCAGAAAATGCAATTTTTTTTCAAATATACTCATATATATATATAGTAAATGAGAGAAAGTAACAGTGGATAATAAAAAAAATAAGTATTAAATACATTAAATTATAAGTAAAATAGGTAATAATGTATTAAATACTCAAATAAACTCAAAGATCTTATAAAAAGAGACAAACTTTTTTTAAAATTGAATATTATAATAAAGGACAGAGAGAGTACCACGTTACAGGGCATGCATGTTGTGCGAAACCATTTTTAATACCCATTTCAATGTCAATTTCAGTTAGTGGTGAAGACAGGGCATAGAGGTTGTTTTGTTTAGCTTTATATAAGTAATTTTATTGTATATAAGGTAAACATGTGAGAAAAATTTTATTTTGATTTGCATGCATTTTTTTAATTGACTGTAGAGATATCCCAACCCCACCGCATCATGCACACATATTTATAACTTTGTCTTTTGTTATGGTTGTAATATATGTTTTGTCTTTAGGATCCGAGGAGTAATTTTCTTGAATCGCATAAAAGTAGAGTTAACCGAGAGATTAAGAAAAGGACTATTGTGTTATTGAAACTTGTGAGATTAAGAAGTGACACTGATAAGGATTTTCCCCCTTTAATGGTCTCCCCTCTCTGATAGAAGCAGGGAGCAGTGAAAAAGATGATGGTGTCACCCGTACGCCTTTTTTGTCTTTGCCTTGTTGCACCGTGAATGTTAGTTTTCCTTTAGAATAATATTGCAGCTTATGCCACTGCCACACATCAATATTGAGTCTTCATTCCATGACTTTGGGCTGTTCATATTAGTTTCTCAGGAACGATTTTAGAGTACGCGGGAGGAATTTTGTTTTAACTTTTGTGAAAGCACTTTTTAAGTATTTTTTGAGATTTTCACACATCCCTCTAACCTAATATTTTGAGCTTAATAAACACGGAATGAATATTTTTTTAATCTCTTAATAAACTAAGGAATGAATATTTCATATTTTGTAATCACCCATGTGAACAGTGAGAATGATGCCAATGAAAACTTTGATATCAATTCATTAATCTCTTTAACACCGGTTGGAATGTAGCTACTTTCATGTTTGATGTTATGTTCTTCACCCTTCTATTTGGCACAGTTCTGCCTTGGCCGTGTGTTAAAATTTTATTTGTTGAATTTTATGCTCGTCCGTCCAATTGTAAGTAAAACCCAACAATCGGACGTATATGAGTAGTATGATTTAGAAATTTTTATTCACCTGTTTCAATTTGATTTTCTTTTTCAAAGAAATCTCGAAGAATTTGATTATTTTTATATTCTCGCTTGAAATCGTAAATAATAATTTATTTATTTCTAGTCAATTAAAGTTAGCTATGTCACTTGTTAATGTTGTTTTCTTTTATAAATTATTACTAAGAATATTATCATAATTTAACATGTAGCAATTTTAATCACGAATGACTTTCGAATGCAATGCCACAACCATGCAAAAATAGCGAAAAACTCAAGCGCTGTTTAGTTTTCTGTTTTTTAAAATAGTTTTTTCCTTCAAAAATGGAAAAAAAATTCATAATGTATATCTGGTCATGTGTCCGAATAATGAAAAAATAGAATAAAAGTACAATTTTACTCATAATTTTATTTTTTTAGACATATCCAGATTATTTTTAATGCAATTACCCATGATCTTTTTTTAGTAACTACAATCATATAATAAATAAATTTCTGAACAATGGAAACGATATTGTAAAGAAGAAATATCTTTCATTAACTTAAAATAACTTGCTTGATCGCATAATACAGGCATTGCTTAGTCATCTCTGTGAGGGCACTGGCAGGGTAAAAAAGGCAAGATTAGTTAGGTCAGTCAAGACCTGCAAAACAATTAAGAGTTTAATTAAGTCAAACCGATTTTATTAGAAAAAAATAAAAATCAACCATGCGTCGCGAGTTATCATTATGACATTATAATAAACAAAAAGCCTTGTATTATAAATTTTAGTTCCGATTACAAACTATAAAAGAAATATTTTGATTGCATACATTACATCCTATCTCTCACAAACATATCATACGTGTTTCCAAAATTATAAAATATTTTTTAATTCTTCAGATTAAATCTTGTTTATTTGGGTTTATTAATTTTAGAAACATTTTTTGCCATAAATTTATCAACTTGATCCCTATAATTTTATTTATTTTATAATTTAATCTCTTATTTTATCACATATATAATTTTATTTTTTAAAAATACAAGAACTAAATTATATATATAGATAAAACTATAGTAACCAAGTTATAACAAGTTAAATTTTAGAAATTCGTTACAATCAACTCAAAATTATAAAAATTAAATTATATTAAATTAAATTATAGAGACTAGCCTACAAACATGTCATAGCTGAAAGAACAAAAAAAAAAATTTCCGCAAAAAACTCCCAACAAACGAGAATGTCGAGCTCGATTTTCCTGACGGAGATGGAGAGCAGCCAGAGCTGACCCGAAGTCACTGTTTTCCTTTGTTTTTTCTTTTTTTTTTGCCTTGAAGTTACTGTTTCAGTAATCACGTAATATTGAGCACGCCTTTAAAATGGACACGTGTCTTGAGGCCCTCAGTCGCATAAAAAAAATTATTTAAACCCCCTTTAAAGCCATCTCATGTCATCTCTCCTCCGTTCTTTATCTTTCTTTCATTCGATCTGATTCGAAACCCTAGAATTTGATCCCCATCAATCTCCAGCTTCCACAGAGGAACCCTAGATTTTCTCGTTAAGCTCTCTCTCATTTACTCTAGAGCTGACCCCAATTCTAGCTTCTAAATCCTCGAGTCCAATTCTCACCCGAATTCGCGCATAGATCCTAGATCGTTACCCCAATTCCTTTCCAATTTTCCTACCCTCCTATCGGGCTTTACATCTGGAATTTTCCTCCGGAAATTAAGACATTGTTGATTCAATTATCGTGGCTTGCGCATGGGTAAGGTTCTCCGAGAAACCTCGAGGCCATCCTCCAATTCTTCATCCCCATCCCCGTCTTCTCCACCTGCAACAACCTCATCCACGTCGATCACCGAGACTGTAAGGGGTTCTCATCAGTTCAAGATCACGGGTTATTCGTTGTCAAAAGGAATTGGGATTGGGAAATACATAGCATCTGACACGTTCTCGGTCGGTGGGTATGAGTGGGCGATCTACTTCTATCCTGATGGGAAGAGCGTCGAAGACAATGCTACCTACGTATCGCTGTTTATCGCGCTGGCCAGTGAAGGCACAGACGTTAGGGCTCTTTTTGAGTTGACACTTTTAGATCAGAGTGGGAAAGAGAGGCACAAGGTACATAGTCATTTTGAGAGAACGCTCGAAAGCGGACCGTACACCTTAAAATACCGTGGTAGCATGTGGTAAGTTGGCTTCCTGTGGGTTTTCCTTTTTTCTCTTGGCCTTACCATTTTCTTGATTTCTATTTTTCACCGTTCCCCCTTTCTTGATTTGGGCCATCAATAGATACCCTGAATGCATACATAGGCCAAGTTCTTGATTTGCATGAAAAGCAATTAACTGAGTTCTGATGCGTCATTGACTGTGGAATGCGTTGTTTATGAGAGTAAATTGAAGAGTTGTTGGATTGATGATGTTGAAAATCTTAAACATGGAACGTTTGGTCTCTATAATGAGAAGCAAGTGCTGGCACTGAGCTGAGCAAGGGGGTGTTCTTTCCCCAACCTCAAAAAAAGGAAAAAAAAAAGAAAGAAAAGAAAAACAATCCTGATGCTATTTTTACTATACTCTGAATTCTTCCCCTGATACATGACTAGTAGGCATGAACCAAGGTTACTTGTGTCTATGTATATTTAGGATGTTAGGAGCACTGCGCTTTAAAGTTCATGCGAGTTATTTATGAGGCCTTTCACCTCTGGAATGCAGCTGTTAGCATTCAATTTTTTTCATAACTCATAAATTAATTTTTGACATAAAAAAATTCAAAATCTGAATGGAGTATCTATATGATTCTGGTGTTATGTGACTAATGGACCAAGATTTTTGGAACGATGCAAAGTCCGGGGGGTGAAATTTCCTTTAATCCCATGCTTGAAACAAGTATAGTTGTGATTCTGAAATGCTGTGAATCACCAATGAAGGCGATATTAATTTCACCACCCGGTAGGCTTCGTGTTATTGTTGTCAGGAAAGTGCAGGAGAGGGGTTTAATGTGATTTGAGAAGTATCGTTTGTTCTGGAAAGACCCTTTGTTTTGTAGCGCTTGTCAGTAAACCCAAACTTAGTATAAAGCCTTCAGATTAGGTTTGTGTTGGTTTAGTTTTAGTCTGCTACCCTAAGTTCACGTGGCGTGAAAAATTTTTGTACTTCAGATTTTTTTAATGAAAATATCTTACTTGTACCATTTCTCTTCCTCTTCTGAATGTATTTATGGATATATGAGCGAACATCTAAATGCTTGAATTAAGATGTGACTGGACTAAATATTCCACGATGTATATAGAAGTGTTTATGAGAAGATGATATTTGGTAAATATTAATTTATTGATAATGGTTGTTCAGGGGTTACAAGCGGTTTTTTAAAAGAACAGCTCTTGAGACGTCAGACTACCTTCAAGATGATTGCCTCTGCGTTAACTGTAGTGTTGGTGTAGTGAGGTCACACACGGAGGGCCCCAAGATCTACTCCATAGCAATACCATCTTCTAACATTGGACAGCAATTTGGGCAGCTATTGGAACACGGAAAAGGAAGTGATGTGAGTTTTGAAGTTAATGGAGAGGTTTTTGCTGCTCATAAATTGGTACTAGCAGCTCGTTCACCCGTATTCAGAGCCCAACTTTTTGGTCCTATGAAAGATCAAAATACTCGGTGTATAAAAGTTGAGGACATGGAAGCTCCCGTTTTTAAGGTTTGATGAAATGCTTTTTGGCGCTTCCGTTTGTTTAGAAATTGGTTATGATTTTACTTAGCCAAGTTATTATTTAGTTATTTTTATCTGTTTTTATTTTAACTGAGGGTTACTTATCTTTAATTTTTTTTTTTTTAAAGTTTGTATGGATCAAGATTAATTAAGTTTCTATTTCAATCAGAATATGGCTAGGTTAAGTATTTTGTGTAAATTAAAATAGAGTCATCTTGTATTGATTGGAATAAAGTTGTCCTATTCTTTTAGAGTTTCTTGTTTTAGTTTGAGTAGAAATTGGTAATCTGTTTTGAAATTTATGGATGTAACTTTACTTCTATATTATAGAAAGAGGTGAGAAGAAAAAACTGACTTTCTACTATAGGTGTTGCAGTGTGGTAGAAGAATATGGTTAGGATGATTATTTGCATCTTACACGTGCTGATTGTGCTTGCCTGAAAATGGCTTTTGGGTTTTTTCGCTGCTACTTTTGTTGATTTGCACCATCGTTTTGTGCTTCCCTTTTTATATTTTTGTTTGTTACTTGTTTATTATGCTAGTACTTCTCTTGATGAGCCTTGGGTTTTAAATTAAGGTCTTTGATGAGCTTTTCTAGTTAACATGCTTTTCTTCGGAGAATAATGAACGCTTGGGGTGATATTTTGATGCTCATAGTTCCGTCACTATTTTTTGTCTTCACTTTTGTCACATCCTTTATATATACTAAACAAAAGTGGATGTTGTATTTTATGAGATTGCACTGTAGGCCCACCAACAGCATATGAACGTCATGAAAAGAAAATTAATTGTACAAAACATTACTTTGATCAGTCATGAATATGATGCTAGGTGCACATAGATATGGGGTCTTAATACTTAGTTGCTTAGTGCATTGGTTCCATTTTTTCAAAAGGTTCTAGTTGGCCCACTTTTGTAGATGTATAGTACTGTATTTAATGGGAGGAAATCAAATCATGGCAGAAAAGTGGTGGCTGGCAGTTGGCTTATTAATTGTTTGTTCTACACGATTAAAGACTTATAATGGTTGGTGGGGCTGCTTCATTTGCTTTCTGAGTATAAAGCATGAAGTGAGGTGCTGTAAGAGCATTGGTGCCCTCTTGACATTTAGAATCGGTGACTTGGGCTTTTTGGTCTGGGGAAGAAACTGCTGGATTTTATGTGTCATAAATTCATGGAAGGCAGTTAGTCTCATTTCCTAGATGCTTAGTGATGCCAATTCGATTTTAATTTGAGGTCTATAAACATGATAGGATGGTTTAGGTGAATTAGTCGGTACTTAGCAGCTTAAATATGCAAAGAAAGGAAAAAAAAAAGAGTGTTCTTGTTTGTTAATGGCATTACATGCTAATATTTTTGTTTGAGAAGGAAGCATTCTATTTGTGCCATTTGCTTATGCATTAATGCACATCAGATATGAACCCATTCAGGGTTAAGATTTTTTTAATTTTGTTTTGCTTTGATTTATTCTTGTTTTGGTGCGTTTTCTTAGCGATGTTGACTCAATGCAGTATCTGTATAATAATGACATGAGTTTTCTGTCTAATGAAGCATACCATTTACTAGCTTTGCCATTTTTGGTGGAGAAAGTTTACGTGAATGACTTGTCTGTTGCATCCTATCATGTTACGCTTTTGCAGGCATTACTTCATTTCATATACTGGGACTCACTGCCTGACCTGCAAGAGCTTACTGGCTTGAACTCAAAATGGGCAACTACGTTGATGGCTCAGCATCTGCTGGCTGCGGCTGATCGGTATGGTTTAGAGAGGCTTAGGCTGATGTGTGAAGCCAGCCTTTGTGAAGATGTTGCAATAAACACTGTGGCCACAACTCTAGCTTTGGCTGAGCATCACCATTGTTTCCAGCTGAAAGCAGTCTGTCTCAAATTCATTGCAATGCCTGAAAATCTACGAGGTGCGGTTTAATTCCTCTGAATTTCTATATTTTGCTACGTCTAAGAAAAGACGGGTGATGTATGGTAGATGATGTGGTAGCCTATCCGGCTGCAAATGTATATAGCCTTGGCATTGACAGTCTTTTCAAATGTAATAAATGCTATCCACATCTTAACCACAAAAGAATATCGGTTGCTGAATTCATTACAAGAGTGATATTCGTTTATAAAATTGGCACGGTCCAAATCTATTGTAGTAAGATGTTTGTTTAATTTCATACTTCAATCATAATTAAGGAACTAAGGCATCTCCATTTTGTTTCACAGCTGTGATGCAAACTGACGGTTTTGACTACTTAAAGGAAAGTTGCCCATCTGTTCTGACCGAGCTATTGGAGTACGTGGCTAGATTTACGGAGCATTCAGACTTCATGTGCAAGCATAGGAGTGAGGCAATTCTTGATGGCAGCGACATAAATGGTCGACGGGTGAAGCAAAGACTATAGTATGATTGTGAACGCTAAATATCTATCTGTACACCCTCTCCTCTCCGATAAAAGAGAGAGAGAGAGAGCCATAGATAGAGATATATGATAAGCTCTTGTAGGATTAGGGGCAATTTTTAATTTTTTCTATGTCTGTCTGTATTTTTTTTAACGCCTAGGAGATGTAAATGTAGTTTGTTTTGGTGGTGTTGTTGGTATGCTTCATCTGTAATATGCTTAGTTTTCTTTCTACTCTAACATTTGTCTTTTGTTATTTTTCTTTTATTGGAGCCAACTCTGTTGCTGATTACTGCTATGTCTTTGTATCTTCTTTTCCTCTTGCTTTTCAATGTTTGTTCAACCAAGTTTTCTTGCTTATCTATTTTTGAGAATGTCTTAGCAGTGCACTTAGATAAATTTGATCGAGACATTGGTACTCCAGAGAATGGATTGAATTGATTGCTTACTGGCTTCAAAACATTTTGGGCTAAATAAATATGGCTGGGGTAGATGGGAACGACAGATCCGGTCATGGCAGAATGGGGTTGCAAGCTTTCAATCTACAGCCTGCAAATTCCTGAACGATCATTTCCTTTGGTTGCTTTCTGTGTACTCCACTCTATCTTGTTCAAGCGCAAGTTCGGGGATTATACAGAGATGCCATTCGATTCAGATGTTACCTCTCAAACTGTCTTCAAATACATTAAAGTTCACTTTCCACTTTAATATTAACATAAGAAATAGAATTTTTAAGTAATTGACTTATTAATGATACTCATTTGATTTTTAATGTAAGATTCAATTAACTAATTTAAAGAGATTAAAGGTACTGGTTAAAGTTGTTAATATGATATTTTTTTAAATTCTCTATATTTTCTTTAATTTCTTCTCTCCTATTGTTATGAAAATATTAATAGGGTTAATTTAAAAAAATTGACAAATATATGAAATAGGTTTTATATATAATTAATATCAATTTTTTAATTAAGTCTTATATTAAATATTAGAGGAGTATGATTTATTTTGGACTCCATACTTCGAAAAAGTGGTGTTTCTATTTACATATTTTTTATGTATTATTTTTGTCAATAATTTTAAAAAAAAAACCTACAATAATATGATGCTGGGGCAATCTCGTCAAAAATAAATTAGCATGAATGATATTCATTTGCTGGGTTGGGTGCTGTGGGGAGTAGGGACAAACAGGGAGTCAAGTAACGCCCGCTAGTCGCAACTCGCAAGCAGCGCCTTGCCCTCAATCCAGGGAGAAACAACTCACGGTCTTGGCCTCTCCTCTCTTCTGCCTTCCTCTGGTCAACTTCGTTTTATAGCTCTCGAAAAATGGTATTTTTCTTTCTGAATTTATAGATTCGCTAGGTTTCCCCCTCCGCTCCCCCAAAAATTTCTTCTGTGTCGTATTTCTGTGAGATTCCTTCATCCTTTCTGATCTTGATGGGCGTTGCTTTGGTCTAGTTGTTCTTCTCCTATTTCAAGGACTTGGTGGGCAGAGAAGTAACTGTGGAGCTCAAGAACGATTTGGCTATTCGAGGAACACTGCACTCGGTGGATCAATACCTTAACATCAAGCTCGAGAACACTCGTGTTGTCGATCAAGACAAATACCCTCACATGGTATGCCTTTCTGTTTTAGGTTTCAAAGGTTTAATCTTTTTATCAAGTTGGAAAGAAGGATTTGCGATCAATTTTTGCTTTGCCATTTTAACTGTATTCATTTCTATGCTTAGAAACTCCAGAGTCTGTCTTGGCCATTTAAATTGTATTACAAGGTTTAGATTTGTCAAGATTTACTTCTTGCTCTTGCCTGTGTTGGCTAATCCCGTTGTAGACTAACGTCAAGCTTTTTGGATGGATGAACCGTGTTGAAGTTACTAATAGCGTTCTAGGATTCAGTAGAATGCTTAAATCTGACATTTAATACTACCTCCGTGAGTAGATTAAGAGTATTAGTTAAGTTATAAGTGTTGTTTTTTTCTAAAATATGCTTGCTAATCATGTGTACTAGTTGGAACTACCATTTGGTGAAAATTTTAATATATGCAATTACTACCAGAATTATTTTAGGAAAAAATGAATAAATATGAAAGACAAAGTGGATTGAGATTTTATACTTAGGATCAAATTGAATGTCAAATTAGTTTTTAATTTTATATTAAGGATTTAAGGTAGTATGAGGTTTAATGAGAGACCAAAAGTTTACATTGAAGTCCTGGGCTGATTTAGCCGATCAATTTGCTCATATTGGGTTCCCTATGATGAAAAATAATATTTCAGGAGAGTCAAATAATCTTGAACCGCAATTAGCATGTACCAATCAAAGGTGACGGGGCTACTGTATGTTATGCTGCCAACGTGTACTGTTCTATGTATGAGCAGAAAGAGGGATAATAGTGCTCTGCTATCAAACTGTAGACAGGGAGAGTGCAATATACTTGGACAGTGTATAGGTTTTAGCCAAGATAGGAAAATCTCGAATAAACCAAATGTTGCTCAATTGCTCAGTTGTATGCCTTTCCCTGTGTCTGGGCTCAACTATTTGTGAATGAGATTGAATTCTGTTCTTTAACTGGAATCTGTCTTACTAAAGAGTGGTCCTGTTGTTGCTTGTAACTCGCTTCCTTATGAGAAGATGAAGATGATGATACTGGGAACGTTCTAGCTTGAAGTTTCCATGAGTTGCCTTACAGATAAGGCTGGTAACTCTGAAATCAATGATTCTTAGTCACTTTGGCACCATTTATCATTCATTAGGTTGGGGACGTAGTTCTTGCAATTCTATTTTTGTGGATGTTAAGAATGCCTAGCTAAGTTATCAACTATGATCATTGGATCTTTTGGCTTGTCGTCCACACTGAGGGTATAAGTTTATAAAGAAGCTGAAGTACAAATTGAGAATTTGCAATAGGCAGCGGAGACACTAGGATCAGAAAGAGGGACATCCTTCAAGGTATAGATAAGGTTTCAGTGACAGTGGCAGAAGTGTGACTCTCTCATAAATGGGGAGATATAATTTTGTTTAGAAATTCAGAAACAAACAATCTTTTATTCTTGCGTTGTGAAGCGGCTTGGCATATTTTGATTATATCTTTGTATTCTGCACTGGGAATTCTGTGTTTTAGCTGATAATGATCGCTAAGATTATGTGTATTTTTTCCTTCAATACTGAAATGAAAATTTGGAAAACAAAAATCCTGGACCAAACATATTTTTGAAGTTTAGAATTTTAAAAAATGAAAGCTGATTTTAGCACATGAAAGTAGAGAACAATTTCACCGAACATGTCCTAGCTTATCAATTTCCGATTTGTGTTTTTTTGCTATAGGAGAAAAGAGCGAGTGAGTGATAAATTCATTGGTTGACTAAGGATATTTATAAATGGTTCTTTGGTAAGTAGAGGAAAGCGGGTAAAGCGTTATGCTCCTGGTGGCATGTGCAGGATGGCAATACTGTCGGGAGTCTGGACTATAACTGACTTTACCTTCGGATACTTGTACTCCTTATCGGGTTGCATATTGACCGCCGCCCCCCCCCCCCCAACAGGGGGGTTTACACAATATCTATTAATAATGGTTCTTTTCCATTATGTTCTTTTAATCCACTTGTGCTAGATAGACCTTCCAACGTTTTTTTAAGGGATATATTGGACATCGAGTTTGTGTTTGCACATTCGAAATGTTTAGAGAGGTTTATCATTAAGTTTTAGTCAAAGATGTTACTCGTGTGTATCTTAAAAGTTCATGCAAGTTATGTGCAATTTAGCTTGTGTGTGTGATATTTTGATAAACGGATCTTTGCTTCTCTGTGGTTGAAAGGTTTTACGCATCATGTCTCTCAAATGATTGTGTGTTGCGAGCTAGAAAAGAAAATTGGCTGAATTATTAATGAACACCTACCAGTAGTTATGTGTTTTACTTTGCACAGTTAGAGCAAATAATCATTGAGGCTGTTGTTGTTGTTTTTTTTTTTTTCCCCCCCGGCCAGCATCAGTGTGGTTATTCCATTTCATATTTGATGTGGATGTGTGGAAAAGTTGCTACGAAGTCCTTGTTTATAATTCTCCCAAGAAAATATTGCATAGTTGTCAAATTTTTTTGGTGGCGAAAAAAGAGTCAATTTTTTACCGACATCATATTACTTCGATTGCTATGCATATGACTTTACCAGATGTCTAATGTTAACCTCATTTTCCTACATCTCTCCTCATGGCTGTGCGGCTGTGCTTGGTGTGCATATAACGTGTTGCTGTTTGATCGCAGCTTTCTGTAAGGAACTGCTTCATCAGGGGGTCGGTGGTAAGATATGTGCAGTTGCCTCCAGAAGGAGTGGACGTTGAACTTTTGCATGATGCCACAAGGAGAGAAGCTCGTGGCGGCTAATTTATCTAGTTAAGGTCTTCTAATGAATATTGCATGACTATTTGATTCGGATGTGATCCACAATAGTGAGGGAAACTTTTGGCTGAGGAAGAGACATTCATACGACTCTTTAGCTCGGTTCATTTTTACTGTAACAGAATTCTTAACATTTAGCGTTTACCTACTGTTGGGGCTTATCAAGCTCTATGTTGTTTAAGGCAGTTCAATTCGTGGTATTATCCTGCAGGTGCGGGCAATCCAATTCCCAGTACCGAAGGGCGTTGCCTGATCCAGCAATACTGCCATTATCTCACCCTGCTCCATTTGGTTGCAGTATCCTATTTTCCCCCCACGGCATGTTGTTCTCCAGTTTAGGGGTTGCATTGATGGGGGTGAGGAGGGGAAGTTATGATTCTTAAGAACCGAGTTTTTCAGGAAGTTGGGCTTTTAATCATTTACAACTAGAGAAACAACTTAATAGAACTCAAGGAAGTTGCTGATGTTAAGTTAAATTAAAAACATGAAAATATCATAAATTATGAAGGAAAAAAATGAAACAAGTAACCAGATATGTATGAACTTTTTGAAAAGTTAAGCGTCTGGGAACTATCCATCCAATTAAGCAACGAAGTTAAAAAATATGTTAATTTTAAATTAAAGATGAGTTAGTGTTAACAACAACTAAATTTGCACCCTCGCTGTTTCTTAATCACTCATCATTAGAGTAAATAATTATTAATATATTGTACGATACTATAATGTTCATAATTTGGGTACTGCATAATTGTATATTAAATTTCTAGTGAATGGGATTAATTTGAATGGTAAAAGAATAAGAATAAATTGAAAATTTTGACTACAAAATAAAGACATGAAGACGTATGGATTTATAATTCGAGAAGGTAGATATGCTATGCTCCTGCTCCTATAAGATAGAATGCTATGATAAATAGATTAAAATTAAAGAATAATAATATCACACCAGACCTAGATATAGTTTAATATTCTTATAAATTATAAGATAGGTCTTATATTTAAAATTGGAGAAATATTATTTTGTCCCGTTAAGTATGCGGTAAATGTTAAATAGTTTAATATCATTTTGCCTTTTATAGAAAAAGATACTATAGACTAAATTCTGTACCTGACTTTTAAAGCATAAGATCGCGAGATTCCAAAGCATGTATTAATTCAAAAATAATTAGATACAAGATAATTAATAAATAAAAATTTCTTCATTTGATTGGAAAAGGACAAATGAGCGCATCTCAAGGAAAGCAATAGTTCATAATTTTTGTTCAAGTTTGATGTTTGCTTTGGCGGGTTTTATCCTCTCATGGTATTTTGTTTTCTCCTTTTCTTAGTATCTGATCTTTATTATTAGATCAAATAATGAATAATTCAGATTTCATACTTTATAAAGTTATTATTATGAGATTACATAAATTGGAGAAAAAAGGTAAACGTTTGCTTTTTAAAATATTAAATCTGAACCATCTATTATTTAATTTAACGGTGGAGATGAAATTCTGAAAAAAAAAGAAAAAGAAAAAGAAAAAGAAAGATTCTGAGAGAATCCAAACTCTTGTTTCTCAAGTTATTAAAACTGATAATTTAAGGAAGTTAATACTTAATACAACACATATTTATTATAATTAAATAACTTAATTAATTTTTTTATTTAACTCTTGTATTAAATATAGGAGGAGATAATTATTTTTTTTGGGTTATACACAAGAGGGGTAATAAATTTTAAAAAGAACGCAGTTATATAAATTAAAATTAAAAAACTTAAATATTTTTTAATATTTTAATGTTATTGAAACGTATGGAAAATTTGAAGAAATGTGTGAAAAAAAATACAGAACAAGAAATAATTTTACAAAAAAGCACATTGTTTGATGCTTAGGAATAGTGTGATATGTAAATATATAATCGATTAAAGATTAAAGATGATGGCTTTTGTACATTATACATAATTTAAAAAACAAGTCATATTATGTATATGTGAGCATTGTGTTTTACATTAATATTAATATCATCTCAAAATAGAATATAAGAATAAGAGATTTTGCATCATTTATATAATTATATGGATATGGATTACATTATTGTGGGCCACACTAAATTTTTGCAGCTTCGAATGATCAAAGTTTGTTGTTTGGCGTTATTCGAGGAAAGAGCGGATGCGTGACTGTTTTACAACCAACAGGAACAACAATACAAGGCTTCCCTATCATCTTCCATAATCATTTCTCACAGTGGTGGTAGTGTTCTCAAATAATGGAGTTATTTTTCAGTAATGCATGCAAGCTCTGGAAAAAAGCTATGTTCTTTTAATCATTTTTTATGTAGTTCCCAAATAATATTTTAAATCTTCCCATAAATGTAATATATTCTGTCTATCCAATCAGTCATACCGTAACGATTGAGATAGTGTTTAGCATTTATTTAAAAAATAAAAACTCAAAAGCGAGAGCTAATAGGAAATAAGTTAAAATTTCGGGGTAATTTTCTCGAAAACCCTGATTTTTAACTTTCAAGTTCACCAACTTAACCCAGAGCATGCAGCCTGGTGCGTCTTCTTCCATCGGCTATCATCGTTTTGCTCACCCATCAGCTAGGTTAACTTAAGGTTCGCAGAGTTGCAGTTAGTCTTCCTTTCTACTCACTCGCGTTTCAGCGTATTTTTCGTCCGATATTGGTAGTACATCCATTGATTAGTTAGAATTCCGCACTTTCTCGATAGTTAGTTTACTTCGTTCGTAGTTCTTCGCGGGCATTCGTTTTGAACGGGATGGACACTCAAGAAGACCCTCCTGAAACACCAGCCAAAAGGTCAATTTTATGTCCTTCTTTGTACATTTGTCTTCCCAGGATGATCATCATGTTTTATTTCTGAAAATTATGTTGCAAGCTAGCCAATCAAGTAATGTAGGAAAATATCAGCCATTATAGTTTGTTTGACTTGGGTAGTGAGTTCATTATTAAATGGACATCTACAGAAAGACTTCTCTGAATTGTTTATGAACTTAGATGGGCAATTGCCATGGCAAATAGATTTTATCTTGCTCAGACTTGTATTGGAAGTAAGGGAAAGTCATAAAAATGAAATCTTGCCAATATTTATCTTTCATTACTCGAATCAATAAACTTCCAAGGGACGGTTATAAAAATAGACTCAATCATTTAGAAGTTTTATCATGTAATCCTACCATACTTGCAGCCTCAGCTCATTTGAGTTTTGTTTTCCTTTTTTTTTTTCTCCCTCTTTGCTTGAATTTTTTAAAGGGTACCTCTCACACAATGAGGGGCACTACCTTCAGTAAGGATTGATTTTGAATGTCTGCTACAACTTTTGATACACCTTCTCTGCAGTCTCTCTCAATTGGATTCTGGATCATAGTAAATGGGTCCCTCTTCAATCTTTTGTCTTTCTAAATTGTTGTCATGTGTTGTCTGTGATGGATTAGAGAGGATGTACCAAAAGTTGCATCGAACATTCAGAATACTAGAGAGGACTAAGACGCCATAAGGTAGTGCCTTTTGCATTCTTTCCCTTGCAAAAGGCATGCCTTTGGCACCTTATTTATACAAAGCAATCAACTTATAAGCCCAATTCAAGAACTATATAATTAGGAATAAGATAAAATAGGAAAGTATAAAGTCAACCTGAAAGGTCTAGCCCAGCCTTTTATAATTAAGAGAACTAGATATTCCGTCCTGTGTGTTACGTGGAAAGAAATTTTTGAAATAGATGAATATTATACTCACATTATCTCTCCATTATAGTCAATCCGTCACATTATTTCTTAATCACAATCAATAAATCAACAACTTATTTATTCTTTAAAATGTCACATTGCCCACAGTACAATGCACATCGCTGATGTTGATATCATTTATAGTGTTGGCTTCCCAAAATTAGATATATAGGTAAGGGAAAATAGTAATTCTTAATTTGAAATAACAAAGCATTAGGGGCAACCACAGCCATATGCTAGTGGCAGCTCAAGATTGGAGGTAGGAGTTTGGAATAAGAATGACATTCCAGTTGGAATTTCTTAATATTATCAAAGAATCTTTTTGAACTTGAGCATTGTATTTTATCTTCTGTTATTGGTTAATGGCTTATGACTGTCACGGTCACAATATTTATCTATTTTTGGTTTCTACGTCATATTTTTTCAGAATTTACATGTCAAATATTATTCCAAATTATTTTATCTATTTTTTGGGTTTATGTAGCATATTTTTTAGTTTCAAGTGCTTTAATACCTGGTAGTCGACTCTTTACAGGCACAAGTGCTCAGCCTGCTATAGGCAATATAAGAGAAAGGAACATCTCATTGAGCACATGAAAATTTCATACCACTCAGTCCATCAGCCTAAATGCAGGGTCTGTCAAAAGCACTGCAAATCTTTTGAATCTCTGAGGGAACACCTTACCGGTTGGTTATCATTCTGTATTCAATCTGATGTTGGTATTATTGTTTGGATTACTCAGTGTTTATCTTTTTATGCTGACTTTTGACCTTGGCTCCATTTATTAGGTCCATTGCCGAAAGGAAATTGTTCCAAGCACTTCTCTGAACATGGTTGCCAACTTTGCTTAAAATTATTTGATAGCCCCACAGCTCTTATCGAGCATAAAGAGATGTGTTACCTATCTGCACCCACTCCTCTGGTAAGTTGGTTACTTGATTAGTGGCTACTTAGAGTGCTTATATACATTTTGTAATTTTTTTTTTTTATATAGGCCATAATTTACATCAATATAGTGAACACGGTTAGCTGAAGAAACTGCACTCAATCGGTGTTTCTAGTCTTCTTGATTTGATTTTGTGTGGAAGTATGCAGGGAACAGAGGCATTGACCTATATTAGATCCCAAATGCATCGTCCAGATTCTCCTGATGAAAACCTCACTGGAAGGCACCCTGGAGCAATCGCAATTGATTGCGAAATGGTTGGTGGTGGAAGTGATGGATCATTAGATCTTTGTGCTAGAGTATGCATGGTCGATGAAGATGAGAATTTAATTTTTCACACCTATGTGCAGCCTCAAATCCCAGTTACTAACTATAGGTACTTCTGAGTTGCGTGTTCTCTTTTTATTATCACAGAGAACAAGTGATAAAAAGTACTATTGCTGGGGCTAACTGTGCTTGAAATTTTCAGATATGATATAACTGGGTTGACAGAAGAGCATCTTAGAGATGCGATGCCACTTAAGGAAGTTCAAGACAAGGTATTGCAAATTCTGTACAATGGAGAATCAATTGGCAAAGTTAGATTGGATGGAGGAAAGGCCAAGCTTCTTGTGGGGCATGACCTAGAACATGATTTGGACTGCCTGAAATTGAATTATCCTGATCATATGTTGAGGTAGAAGGGACATTCTTGACTCTTGAGCGATTTGTTACTGCTTATTTAGTTTTAAAGATTTCCAGTTTTTCACAAAAACTGTGTCTTTGGATTATATATGTATGTATATATTCCTCATACAGTAACCTTGCTTCTATCTGTACCATCTCAAAATATTTTATTTCCTTCGAGAAGCAAAGCCTTCTGTCATGAAGAAACTAAGAATCTCTATTTTGTGTTAAATTTTAAGTCACTTGATACTGCATTTCTTACCCTGGGCTTGGCATTTGTGGTACCTATAATATAGTCTACCCCAAACTTTAGGCTGGTTATGCTGTGCCGTTTCATGCCCTAACGCAATATACAAGTGATAATGGTCAGAAAATGCATCTGTTATCTGCGTTGTCAAGTGTGGTGTTTTTCGTGCTCTGCTTGTTTAGTAAGTCCCCATTTGGTATACCTGGTAAGGAGAATATTTGATCCATTTGAAAACTTTGTCATGTCCTTCACCTTATAATACATACCTCTAATCCTTTTATAAATAAATGTTTTTTGAATCTTATGGTGATAAAACCGGGTGTGTCTATTATTAGAAGGTGGCATTGTGGAATACATAATTCTGGTAGCATTTGGGTCTGAAATCCTGTTTACATGTAATGGCATTTCATCGATTATGCTTATTGTTGGAAGTCACGTGCTTATCAGCGTTCTTTGAATGTTTTTATTCGCTATGCTCTGTTGCTTATATACCTTGCTTATTTTAGGTTTTACCAAATACAATTTAGTAGCCAAGACTCTGTGATTAGATTGTATAACATATCTAATTAGATAGATTGCCCTTACTGAGGCAGGCCTGTTGCCTCAACGCTGATACGTCTCTAGTCTATTTGATACAGTTTGATCTTGTTTCACAAAAAGTCTCTCTTTTGCTGCTTTGCCTTGTGCTACCTTCGTTTCTGTAGTCTGTGGCCTTCTTTGAATATGGATAATTTCCTGGTACCTTCCATTTAGTTGACTGTGTAACTCTTATATTGTGTTTTGCTGGGTCGATTATGAATTAGCTTTGACCGGCAAATTTATGATCTGAAAGTGAATCTAGCGACTAGAATTTTATTTGTGCCATGCTTATATGTTACTGTGCAGGGACACTGCAAAGTATCGTCCATTGATGAAAACAAACTTGGTCAGCCATTCGCTTAAGTACCTTACATTAACATATTTAGGGTAAGTCAACCCCCTCAATTCTCTTTTCATAGTCTTAAACTTGCTTCTAATTTTATTTTTTTTTTTTAATTAAAGCTACACTGTCTTTTTTTCTCTCCTGCTCTGTGCAACTCAAGTGTTATTACTTATGCTATACTGCTCCTGTCTGCATATGTTATAAGGATATGATTGTGTTTTGGCTTTACAGTTATGACATCCAGACAGGCACACATGACCCTTATGAAGACTGTGTTTCCGCGATGAGGTTGTACAAGAGAATTCGAGGCCAAGTTCATATGGAGGAAAACTCCAGAACATTTACTTCAAGTAACGTCACTGCCATTTCTGATTATTGGAAATCCAAGGAACTTGAGAACTCTACACCAGATGAACTCTTTGCCATGTCAAAGTCAGACTATAGATGCTGGTGTTTGGATTTGATGTAGGAAAATGAGAGCCTGAGCAAATGAGCTTTTGTCGTCCTGGAGATTATTTCGATGTGTGAATAACTATTCTAAAGTTGTGGGGATGCAAAATGAAAGGAAAGGGAAGGGTTGTGATGGAAAAGTTTATATATTGAAGGACTTGCTAATGTAATGAGATATAGTTCGTAGATTCATGGTGAATCTTCTTCTTTCCTACCCCTTATTATTATTGTTTTTCTGGTAAATCATTTTTTTTATTCATTTCACGCCTCTCTTGAAAGGGAATGCTCAAAGGAAAGAAAGAAAGCACATGTAACTGGCCCGATTCGTCTTTTTGTCCATTTATCTTAGGGAGCGTTTGTATCTCTCAAAGAAGTGCTTACATCAGCTGAGATAAAATTTTGTTACATTGAATCCCATGAAATTATTTCTAAAAAGCAAATCCTTAAGCGTAAATCAAAACAACTTTTCCACGAGAGATAAATTATGAGAATCGAATGATGATACATTTTGTTTGATTACAAGCTCATACTACCTTGTATTCTCAGTTTGGGCATGAAACGCGCAACTTGGCGATGAATCCTATTCGTTTAGCGTGCTGCTTTGGGATAGAATGATTCGTCCTTTGGGCATCAGCACGCTTGCCAGGGGGAAAGCGAAAAAGTGGATTTGCCATTTGGTCAGCCAATCCTCGGGTTTTATGACTTCATCTGTCCCATATTTTTATGTTATTTGCGTCATGCAGAGAGCGACCTTTGCTTGTAAATTCGATCTGTGAAACATGTTGTCATTGTCATGCTTGTGTAATAACTGCAAAAAAAAAAAAAAAACTTTTCATTTGTCAAATGTTTAATCAATGGCCGTTACTGGATAAGTTGAGACAAACAATGAGGGGGCAAAAGAATGAAATCAAAATTAGCATGGAATAAAGTTTCATGATTTCTTTTTTGACTCTTCAGTTAGATCTAAAACTGTAGCCCTTTTTTCCCCCAAAAAAAAAAAAGCATTCACAAGCACATTGTTTAAAAGAGCACAAGTTTGCACTTCAAAGAGAGAATATATCTTAAGATTACTAGCCTACAACACTTGTTCATGAAGTTTCCCAATGTGACGCTTTTTTTTTTTTTTGACAAAAGGACAAAATGATATTAAAATTAAAGAAGATTATGGTGTCCCAAATGATAAAGACCTACAAGATTCACAAGAAAATTTTAAAAAGAAGGGGAACTACTATAGAATTACAACTCTTAACACAAGATAAAAGTAAAAAAACATCTTTCCAAATTGGATGAGTAGAAGGAGTAGGTTTAGGTGGAATTCGTGATGAAACACTTTTGCACACAGTTCATAGTCAATGATTGTAGTATTTGATACACAAAGAAAGCCATTGGCATAATCAAAGAAAGATCTGACCCTTATAATTTCTGCTTCTCCATAGAAATTCTTGTGATGATGTTCCACTGACACTTATAACACAAATGTGGGATAATCTTTTTAAAATATCTTTATGTAATATTATATTGTATATTAGTTTGCAAGTTAGATAAATTAATTTTAAAAAGGATAATTATGATAAATAAATGGGAGAATCTGATAAAAAAGAAGTTTGAAATTACTGAATCTTAAATAAAAAATTCCTGTAAAATTGTGTAGTTATTTGCAAATTCAGTGTTGTCAAAACTTATTAAAGTATTATTACCAAACCTAGTGTGGAATTTAGTAATTTCAAGACTCTTTTTGTGTGATTCTCCCTAAATAAATTATATATCTTACATTTACAAGTTACAATTGGAGGAGTATTATATATATATATATAAAATAAGATTTGTTAATCTATGGGGAAAATGACATAAAAAGCAGTTAGAAATTGTAATATTCCAATTCAGGCATTTAAGGGTTCAAAATTTCAAAGAAGAAAGTGACGTTTGGTATGATATTTTATATATATAGTCAAATGACTAAAATACCCTTATGTCAGATTTTAAAAGTTATCAAATTTGTACATTTTTTGTTATTAGCTGTTTAACATTTGTTATTGTGATTTATAATTTATTAATAAATAATTTGTTATTGTTAATATATTTCTTATCATTTGCTGTTCAACAATTGTCATTATAAGTTCATAACTTATTAATACACTTTTTGATACAATGAATTAGACGTCATTTTCTACCCAAGTAGTGTCATTTTTTTTTACTGAAATTTTGACAACTTATGTACCTGAATTGAAATATTATAATTTCAACTTTTTTTAACGTCATTTTCCCTGATCTCTATTCTGTAGCCGCGTTACAGTTGCCTTGGTGTGGTAGTTGACCAATTCATAAAATGTCCTTTTTCTGGGATTTGGGCCTGGTGTATGTGTGTTTAACGGTATAATGTAAAAAAAAAATTGGTATGTAGATAAAATTTCGACACATTTTGTGCATTAAAAGGCATATTCAATTTTTTTTAATGCATATTCAATTTTTGGTGCATGAACTAATGGTATATTTGAAATCCATTACTGTAGTTTCACCCCTAAAAAATCCATTACTGTAGATAGAATAGAACCCAAATAGTTAGGCAGAAAATAAATATGATATTATTTTATGATTTTATTCTTTTTTAATCTCATTGATTTTATTCTAATTAAAGCATCCAGAACCCTTGTTTATTTGGCCAACCATGAACCTGTGCTTTCCCCCCCCCAGCATGAGCCTTTGTTTTACACCTATGAAATAAGTAAAATTATTCATGACTTTTCTTTTTCAATATACTCCCTCCGATTTTTATTATAAAATTTTCAGCATATTTTATAATATAATATATTTTATCTAAAATATTAAATTTTCACCAAATACTAATTAACAATAAATTTTTTTAATTAATCATCCAAATGTTTCTAACTAATAAATTGCAATAATTTTAATATTTTATAAGAAATTATTAATTTATATAAAATTATTATTAGGTATCTATAATAAAGATTGGTGAGAGTATGGGACAAATGTAGTGTTAGGGCACACGAACCCGTTAGAAAATATTCCACACACATTAGAATATATGGGGACATATATATAGAGACTCGAATGGAATATGGTTAGGATTTTGCTATGGGACAAATGGTTCGTCGTCCTAAAAAAGGCATAAAAATGGGAAGTAATAAGAATTGAGAGGAGCCAAAAAGAAAAGGGGCTTGAGCCGCCAATGGCGAAGAGGATTCTTAACAAACACGCGCCTCCGAGGATGACTTCTCCTTTTCAGTCAAAGTACATGCACACAGAGTTTCCATAGTATTTCACTTTGTTGAGAGCGTAGATTCTGTGTTATTGTCGCCCAGTGAATCGGTCAATTCGTATTCTGCCTCAGACAGAAGACGCGCATGGCGATCATCTGGGACGGCGTTCTGGAGCATACCAGGTCGGCTCAGGAAAAGAACACTGATCCTCTCCTCTGGGCGATTCACATCAACTCAGCCCTTAACGCCGCCGGTGTTTCTGTGCCTTCAGTCGAGCTCGCCGACTGTTTAGTCTCTTACATCTGTTGGGATAATCATGTGCCCATCACGTGGAAGTTTCTTGAGAAAGCCGCGACTATGAACATCGTCCCTCCTTTGTTCGTCGTCGCTCTTCTCTCTACCAGGTTCCTGCTTTGGCATCTCTCGTGTCGTTATCTAATTGACAGAATTTTTTTTTTGAAGTTTCTGATTTTTATTGTCATTATTACCGCTGAGTTGAGCATGTTTGTGCGTTGATGGATTAACGAGCTTGTGAAATTGTGTTGGCGCACGCCTTTATAGCTGAGCCTCTGTTTGAATTTTGTGGTTTTTCAACTCCTATTTCGCAACGGTGGCAAAACTCGCAAAGTATTGTTTTGCAAACATGTGCTGAGAACTGAGTAGAGAAACGCAACAATGAAGTGTCCGATTTCTCTTTCGTGTTTGCATGTATATTGTTTTTTGAATAATAATTATATGATTGATGTGACACACATATCAACTTGGGTTTCAAAATGTGTTAGAAAACTAGATATATACAATTTCGAATTAGGAAAAGATAGCGAATATGATTTTTACCTAGGTGACAGGTCCTTTTTGACTCCCTTGATTCTGATCAGCCATATCAACTTCGAAAATTAACTCATAGAATCCAAGATGCTTATCTAAAGATGAATATTGGTTGGTAACATTTGCTAAAAATGCAACAATAAAGTGTTTGATTTGTGAAGAGTTTTTCTAAAACATTTTTTCTAAATCTTAATTATTTAACTGTTTGTCAACAAGAACTACCCGCGATTACAAAAGCATAAATTATAAAGATGGATGGATAATTAGAGAAGTTAAAACAGCCATACCATATAACCCCAAGATCCTTGTCAAAAGCATCTGTGAGTTGTACAAATAACCGAAAAAAAGCCATATGTACAAATTTACAGCTTCTGCTGTTAAAAAAAAAAAAAATCCAAATCTCTAAAGCCACAAGCTTATAAAATTTTTGAATTGGCTCAAAGCATAATTATGTGGAGGATGACTGTATTCATGTAGAAAATAAAAATGGAGAAGGGAAACGTTGCTTCATGTACTCGTCAAATGGTTTATCTTTAGGTTAATAAATATTGTTATCATGAGGAGTGACTGGACAAGACATTCATTTGTATGTGTTGTATGATGTCTTGCCCCTTGCCTATGCTTCATATTCATGCATCTTTTGGTTGGAATTGGCTGCTATACCGCACTTTTGTTTGAGGACTATTTTGATATTCTTTCTTACTCTATTTTTATATTTTAAGTATTGATTCAAGTCATAATTGTCCCTTTTCTAGACCAAGAGATCTTTTTGGTTCAATTCAATACTGTCTTGTTCTCTAATGTTGTTAAACAAAAATGTGTTTTCCCTTATCCTCTCTGTCATGTAATTCCATGTGTATTGTTCTTTCTGCTTTATCGCCCATTGTGGTAGGATATTAGGGGCCCTGATGGGATAATTTTAACTAATCCAGCGAGGAATGTGATAATTTTCTAACCAGATGTCTTATTTACTTACAATCCCTGTTCCTCAAACAGAATTGTTGCATGACAAAAACCTTAGTTCACTGATTTTATTACTTTCCCCCACTGCTTAGCTGACATCTATTGCTCACTCTGAATTCTTGACTACAGGGTTGTTCCAAACAGACTGCTCCAACCTGCAGCTTACAGACTTTATATGTTGTTCCTCAAGAGATATGCCTTTTCTCTAGCGTCTCAGATCAGTTGCCCAAACTACAAAAAGTAAGATTCAATTTCATTTAGATTTGCTTCAAAAGAAGGGAAGTATTAAGAAGATAAGAGATTAAGATATATTCAGAACATATTTACTTAAAGCAGCTCCCGGTTGCCTTCGTAAACCCACTGGAGAACGCCTCTCTATGGAAAAGCATGAACTGGAAATCTGGAACTCACTGGGGAAAAAATTTCTAAGGTTCTAGTATTTTCCGTCAACCTTAAACATGACAGAGTTGGAAATATAGCATCATTCTAAAAGATCTTATATCCTTCCTGCTACCAAAGTATCTTAGTGAACAATAAGGGGACAACTCATTTTCTGACTCTGAAAATACGTATCATAAACAGGATTCTAAAAGATCTTATATCATTGCTAGCTACCAAAGTATCTTAGTGAACAATAAGGGGACAACTCATTTTCTGACTCTGAAAATACGTATCATAAACAGGATTCTAAAAGATCTTATATCATTGCTAGCTACCAAAGTATCTTAGTGAACAATAAGGGGACAACCATTTTCTGACTCTGAAAATACGTATCATAAACAGGATTCTAAAAGATCTTATATCATTCCTGCTACCAAAGTATCTTAGTGAAAAATAAGGGGACAACTCATTTTCTGACTCTGAAAATACGTATCATAAACAGGAAGAGAATAACTTTGTGATACCTGAGTCTGTATATGTCATGGTGATATTGTCTCTGTCCAAGGAAAAGGGGGGAAACTTTACCGAGGGTGGAGGCCTTAACCTTTTATTAAGACTTATATAAGGAAAAATTTAGAGAAATTGGTTCTGATAGGGGGGGAAAAAAACTTTGGAGATTTACTAGCACAAGCACCTTCATTTTTCAAATGCTACTTGTTTGTCTCTCATGTATTTCCCAACGTCTTTAGGCTTATTTATGTCTGGAAGCTCCTCACAATAGCATGGTTTACTTTCAAAAAAGTGGTTACAGATGGACTATACCTCTCATTAAATTCTTTCATATGTTCATATATTGTTTGATATTTCTGCGTCAGTAGAAAGCTTAGTTTACTTTACGAATGTGTAAAGTGTACCAGATTCAGATAATAAATCAGGCTCTTGCTTCATTAATTATTATAGTTCAGATTTATAAATTAGAATAATGTGACATTTATCTAGAGAGGTAGATGCATAGAGACAGGACATATCTAGCTAGAGGAGTGGTACACTATGATAAGCAAGTTATTTATTTTGATTTCTGTCCTTATACGTGTAATAGGTGTTGGTATTTATCCGGATTAAATCCGGTAATGACATTTCATATTGATGGTATCACAGGATTATGAAATCAATTGATGGTGTTCTTCAGCTTTCCCTAGTGTACGGCCACAAAGAGTGTGAACCTGGAGTTATTCTTGTTGAATTTATCTTTTCAATGGTGTGGCAGTTGCTTGAAGCATCATTAGATGATGAAGGACTACTGGAGAATGTCCCAGAAAATAAGCCTAGATGGCTAACCGAGTCTCATAATATGGATATTGATGGTCCTGACTGCTTCAGTGGAAAGACCCCTGAGCAGAAGGATGGGCTGCAGAAAGCTAACACGACAATGGCTATTGAGATCATTGGAGAGTTTTTGCAAAACGAAATAACATCAAGGATCGTTTCATTAGTTCATCAAAACATGTATGTCCTTAATTTAGCCATACTTGTTCCATTACCATGCACATATGACTATGCTGCCAATATAAGGTTAAAAGACAATATCTAAACATGCAGTTGATTAAATCTGTAATTTAGATTTTAGGTCGTTCATTGAATGAAAGTTACTTCACATGTAAAAGCTTTGATCTTTATAGGCCCGCACATTGGGAATCTTTCATTCAGCAACTGCAGATGCTTGCAACAAAATCTTCAGTTTTAAGGAGCTTGAAACATTTAAGTCCAGATACCCTTTTGCATTTTGCTTCAAACATTCACAAATTTTTATCTCAAGAATGCAAAACAAAGCTGGAGTTAAATGCTATCATGGCTGCTGGTTCCCAGATAACTTTTCCTAGTCATTCTCATGGTGATAATTGGTCCTCACTATGGCTTCCTATCGATCTTATTTTGGAAGATGCAATGGATGGGGGAGGGCAAGTTACAGCAAATAGTGCTGTTGAAATTATTTCTGGTATGGCCATCTGGTGAATTTTAGTATTGAAATGCTTTCAGCCTTTTGTAGCCGGAATTGATGAGACTATTAGCATTTAAAAAATTATTATTGAGTTGAATTTTTCTTTGCAGGCTTGGTGAAGGCTTTACAAGCAATTAATGGCACTACATGGCACGATACATTTCTGGGTTTGTGGGTTTCAGCACTACGGCTAGTTCAAAGGGTAAAATCTTATCCCAGCAAATTTAATTGACTAAAATTATTTGCAGTCACTAATTGTTTTGAGGGGAAAGGAAATTCCTTGAAGGAAGTGCTAGCTATTTGTTATAATTTCAGGTGGGGGCAACCAAAGAATCACTTTTATAATATTTTTCTGGCAATTGTCATGGAAAGAGGTTGTGGGTTTAGGGAGAAACCCACTTGATGAATATGCCCATCTCTAAGACGTGGCTATATGACAAAGTCTATCATCAATAAGAAAAGATGATGCAGAAGATCAACACTTCTGAGAAGGGAATAAAAACAAAATGGTAGCTGGCTTCAGCATAGTTTCAGATTCTGTTAGGAAGGAGTGAAACCTCTAACTGTCTGACGAGATTTAGTTACAGATAGATTAATAGAAATGAGAAATGCTCTGGATAGATTAGATTTTTGAATAATTGTTGATGAACTCAATGGTATTGAGTACCAGACTTCGTTTCTCTGTCCCGTATTTTGATGTACAGTCTATTAGTCTTCATTGATGGATTTAGATTGACTGATTGATTGATTCTTCACCGAAAATTCACAATTGCATGCTTTATGGCAATCTTGGCTTGTTTTAAGACGTCATTTTCCCCCCTTGTTCTTTAGGAGAGGGATCCAAGTGAAGGGCCTGTACCTCGACTTGATACCTGCATGTGCATGTTATTGTGCACTGCAACTCTTGTAGTCGCGAATCTTATTGAAGAAGAGGAAGGTGAACTGATTGAAGAAGCTGAACGGAGCCCAACTAATCAACGAAAAGACAAGCAAGCCTTGGGAAAGCGTCGTGGGGAGTTGGTTACCTGCTTAAAGCTATTGGGTGAATATGAAGGCTTATTGACTCCTCCTCAATCTGTTGTTCAGGTAGCTAATCAGGCTGCTGCCAAGGCTATCATATTTGCTTCAGGAAATGCAGTTGGCAATGGATACTTAGAATGTTTGAGCGCAAATGACTTGCCAATGAATTGTTGTAAGTAATTGCTTTCGTTGTGGGAATGTTAATCTGTTAAGATTTCAAGTCAATTATAGAGGGGAATTATGTTAATATTGTCACTATCGTTTGACATGTATCTTTTTTCTTGGAGTGATGGTTGGGGAAGGGCTGGAATTAAACTATTTGAGAGTCCCAAGTTTAAAAGAAAAAATTTAAGGGATTGAGTAGGAGAATGTTGCAAGGAAATTATTGACAATAACTTAGATAATTTCCTTCATTTTATCCCCTTCTACTAGTTTATATCTATTGAGAAAAGGGTTTAAAAGTCCCAAAGCCGCCAGGTAATAATGTAGGTCTGACCTTCTGTCTGAATCATTAACGCTGCCCTTGGTGTGTTTGTGTCTATCACTTGTTTTTTAATGAATTTACTTGGGCATGTGCCTGACATGTTTTAATCTTGTTCATCGTGATGTTAATTATTACTCCTCTATTGTATGTTAGTGTCACCTTCAGCTTGATTTATTATTGTTGCCCGTGCTATTCTTCTCTTTTTTTTTCTTATTATTTGCTCTCAAATATGGTTAATTTGGTTATAGGCTCCAATTTTAATCTATTTGGTGATATTAATGACAGTTTTGTCATAATTGTGCCTTCTTGCAGCTGGAAATTTACGACATCTGATTGTTGAGGCTTGCATTGCTAGAAATCTCCTTGATACATCAGCTTATTTTTGGCCTGGTTATATCCATGCACGCAGCAATCATATACCTCGTAGCATTCCTGGCCAGATTCCTGGCTGGTCATCATTGATGAAAGGGTCACCTCTAACTCCTCCATTGGTCAATGTTTTAGTCACAACTCCAGCTCCCAGGTATGTTGCTTCCCCCATGCATTTTTTCTCTACTGTCCTCCCCCACCCACAAATCCAAAGAAGATGCCAGGGTATTTGGACTTGTTCTTAGAATTCTGTCCCATATAAGAGAATTTTTACGGCTACACTATATTTGGATTTTTTCTTGTAGAATGATTAGCTTCTTTTTTCTGGATGTTCAGATCTGAAGATCAGATCCTTCAGGTTGTATTTTATTCTTTCTCACCCAACACTTCATATATAGATAATATCAGCCCGAGCAGGTTCTTGAAAAGAATTTGCGCTGCATCTAATTATGTATGATAGAAAAAGGAAAATGGGGACTAAAAGATAGGAGAGAAGAGAGACAGGAAAGGAAAAGTCAGTCTAACGGTTGTGACTGCTTCCCCTGGCCAAGATGCATCTTATTACATATGTATCTTTAACTTGGTTCATCTTAAAAAAATATTTTGTGAATAGTTTTTTTTTTTTCCCGTGTATCATTTTTATTTTTGTCTCAAGATTTTACAATTTTCTAAATTTAGAAAAGTCACTTTTATATTGGTCAAATATGTATTTAATATTTATGATGCTTCTAATAGATATGAGGAGCTTTTAACCAAAACATGTATAATTGTGGCTTGTCTTTTGTTGCACTGTAAGTAAGTGGAGTGTATATTTTAGTTTCAGGGGAGGTGAGAATAATTTTTAAAATAGAGAAGACTATAATTTGGATGTCTTTCTAAACAAGGGAGGGCAATTTACCAAATTTTAATGGTGTGTGCATTTATGCCCATGCGATTGTATGTTTTCATGGATAATACTATGTAAATAATTCAAATGGTTCACGTCAAAATTTCGCTGAGTTTCAGTACATATCAATTTATTTAATAATTTGTTGGTATATTCTGAAATGGATTAGAAACATTTTTTACCCAAATTGAATTGTTTGGGTCAACAAGTTTTGAGATAGAAAATATGTAAGGCCATGGGGGGAGATGTTCTCGTTCATCTCCAAAATGGGGATTGCTCCAAAAATGACATCTATGGGTTCTTCATGGAAGATGGATAGACAGATAGATCACAAAAGCCTCTCAAAGAAGATATATAGATAGATAATTGATAGACACAGAAACAACAAGCCTGCAAGCTTATTTTTCCGTATAAAGCTTATTCATGGTGACATATGTTAATGTAAAATTGGCAGCCCTCTGATTAACCAAGGGATTGCCTTATACATGGTCTCTAGTTACACTCTTATTTTTCCTTAATCAGGTCATATCCTTTTTTTTCTTTTTCTTTTTCTTTTTCTTTTGGGGTGTATTAGCCAGTGGTTAGGCAACTGAATTTACACTTTGTTTTGATGCAAGCTTAGCAGAGATTGAGAAAATATATGAAATTGCGAGAAATGGTTCAGATGAAGACAGGATTTCTGCTGCTACCATTCTTTGTGGGGCATCTCTTGCGCGTGGTTGGAATGTTCAGGTAATCCTGACACCCATTTTATTTGGCTTTATTCAGGAAGTCTCTCGAGAGGGAAGACTATTTTTGTGTGCTTAGTTTATAGCTATCCTTTTGCTCCCTCTCTTGTTTTTCTGTCTGCTCTTTCTTTCAGGTTTGGAATAATTATCTTTGTTTGCAGGAACACACCATTATTTTTATCACGCTGTTGCTCTCCCCTCCAGTTCCTCCTAATTACCGTGGGACTGAAAGCCATCTGATCAGTCAAGCTCCATTTTTAAATGTCCTTCTCATTGGAATTTCATCTGTCGACTGTGTGCAGATTTTCTCCTTACATGGCTTGGTATGTTTTCTGTACTCTACATGTTCATGGCGGCTACCATTCTTCTGTCCAGAAAAAACAAGAGAGAAAAGGGATTTTAAAAATAGAAATGAAAATGGCAAGTTTGTTCCCTTCATTTGGGAATTTCCTATTGATCCACTTCTACCTATGGTATCTTGTTTGCACAACTAATGGAGGTCGGGCTAGTGTAGTAAACAACTAGCTATTATCATGTGCAACTTTTTGGATGATATATGCAGTGATTTTGTCAACTACTTGCAGGTTCCGTTACTTGCTGGTACACTAATGCCAATATGTGAAGCTTTTGGAGCATGTGTTCCAAATGGCTCATGGACGCTTGCTAGTGGAGAAGAGCTCTCTTGTCACACAGTGTTCTCAAATGCATTCACTCTTTTGCTTAGGTTATGGCGTTTTAATCGTCCACCTGCTGAACATACTATGGGGGGTGCAGCAACCCCAGCATTAGGATCCCAGCTAGGTCCTGAGTACCTTTTGTCTGTTCGGAATTGTTTATTAGCATCCTTTGGAAAGTCACCAAGAGATCGAATGAAATGCAAAAGACTGTCAAAAATTATTACGTTCTCCGCAGAACCTCTTTTTATGGAATCCTTTCCAAAATTAAACTTATGGTATCGGCAACACAAAGAATGTATTGCTTCAACCCGCACTGGTCTCCCACCTGGAGGGCCTATTCATCAGATTGTTGAAGCACTTCTGAGCATGATGATTAGGAAGATAAATAGAGGTACTCAATCTGTAACACCTACAACTTCGGGAAGCAGCAATTCATCCGGGTCTGCATATGATGATGCTTTGATGAAACTGAGAGTGCCTGCCTGGGATATCCTTGAAGCCACTCCATTTGTGCTTGATGCTGCCCTTACAGCCTGTGCTCATGGAAGACTCTCCCCTCGTGAATTGGCTACAGGTTTTCCCTGCTCTCAAATGTCATCTTACTTTCTTTTTTGGCCAAAACAAAATTCATTTTATTGATAACAAAATAATAGGGTACGGTCAAAATGTCATCTTGCTTATTTTATTTTATTTTTTTTGCTAGGTTACTTTTTAAGCTATATTTCTGACCTAAACTATAAGAATGTCACTAATAGTGGATTTTTTTTTGGGGGGGGGGGGGTTCACATTTGGTGCCTATCACGACAATGGGCACCGCGTGCTTATTGCTTTCATAAAATCAGGACCATCCAAATTTAGTTTTAAATATTTATTAGCGGAAAAAAACTTGATGGAAAACCCCAACAGAAGTCGCCCTGTTGTTCATTGAGAATTTGCATTCTTTTAAGTTGGGGTTGAAAACTGCTCAAGTATATGTTGATATTGGAAGCATAAGTTTGGATAATAAACATATTGGACTGTCGATGCTTACTTCTCCTAGGATTATATTTTTGCCTTTTGCTTTCTAATTTTTATTTTCTTTTTGTCTCAGGCCTCAAAGATCTTGCTGATCTCCTTCCAGCAACTTTGGCTACTATCGTAAGTTACTTTTCAGCTGAAGTAACACGAGGCATATGGAAGCCAGCTTATATGAATGGAACTGATTGGCCTAGTCCGGCAGCAAACTTATCTATGGTTGAGCAACAGATAAAGAAAATTCTAGCAGCTACAGGTGTTAATGTCCCAAGCCTTCCTGTAGGTAATTCAACTTAGCTTTCTTTTTGGGTTCTCTTGAAACATTGATTTTTTGAGTATCAGAAATCCTTACATGCCTTTGTTACAGAGATCAATTAATATTTTCTTTGCTCGTGTTTTCAGCATTTATGTCAATTTCACTCTCTATGCTTGTTTATGTTTAGTAGAAAACACAAGGTTCTTTAAATCAATCTGTTGATGCTAAATTTAACTCTTGTGCAAGCAGGTGGTAACTCTCCAACTACCCTTCCTCTGCCATTGGCTGCTTTTGTAAGCCTGACAATAACTTATAAACTCGACAAAGCTTCTGAGCGCTGCCTTGTCTTGATTGGTCCAGCTATGAATGCTCTTGCTTCTGGTTGCCCCTGGCCATGCATGCCCATTGTTTCTTCTTTGTGGGTCCAGAAGGTGAAACGTTGGAGTGACTTCCTCGTATTCTCTGCTTCTGCAACTGTCTTCCACCACAGCAGGGATGCCGTAGTTCAGCTGTTAAAAAGTTGCTTCACCTCAACCCTTGGACTTGGTTCTGCCTCCATTTACAACAATGGTGGTGTCGGGGCGCTTCTTGGTCATGGATTTGGTTCCCACTTCTCCGGTGGGATGTCCCCAGTTGCTCCTGGGATTCTCTACCTAAGAGTGTTTCGGTCCCTCAGAGATGCTATGTTCTTGAACGAGGAAATTGTATCTCTTTTGATGATTTCTGTCAGAGATATAGCAAGCAGTGGTTTGCCCAAGGGACAGGCAGAGAAACTAAAGAAGACAAAATATGGAATGAGGCATGGACATGTTTCCCTTGCCACATCAATGACTCGTGTCAAGCATGCTGCTCTACTTGGGGCCTCATTGGTTTGGATATCAGGTGGATCAGGCCTGGTTCAATCTTTAATGAAGGAAACTCTGCCATCCTGGTTTTTATCAGAAAATGGATCGGAGCAGGAAGGCGGAGGAGAATCTGGACATGTGGTTGCCATGCTTAGAGGCTATGCGCTGGCATATTTTGCGGTGCTCTGTGGAGCATTTACTTGGGGTATTGACAGTTCATCAATATGGCCAGCATCACAACGAAGACCGTCCATTCTTGGGTCTCATTTGGAATTTGTTGCTAGTGCCCTGGATGGGAAAATATCACTACGATGCGATTGGGCCACATGGCACGCATATGTGTCTGGGTTTCTGAGCTTGATGGTGCGCTGCACGCCTTTGTGGGTCCAGGAAGTAGAGGCGGATATGTTAAAGAGACTGAGCAACGGATTGAGACAACTGAATGAACCAGACTTGGCTCTCCGCCTTTTAGAAATAGGAGGAAAACGTGTCATGGGTGCTGCAGCTGAAATGATAATTGGAAAGAAGTTTTGATTGATCGGAACTTGCAAGCTGATGGATGAATCACATGTTGTCCTGTTTCCCTCTTGTGCAGGTGTGGATAAAGATGGAGGTTTTATATTCTTTTTTCTACCTCCCATAGGACATCTTGCGCCATACATGGCATAGCAATTCAAGGTTCTGATAGAACCAACGAAGCCTATGGTCAGGATGGGTATCGTCTGTTTAAGAGAACTTCATATCTTGCACGCTAACATGACCTGGGCTAAACTACGGTTAGGTTGCAATGATCTGGTTATTTCTTTTCCGTCTATTCACACTACCCCAAAGTATTGCAACTTGAAGGCAGCAACAAATTTCAATTAGATTGGTTTTTCCCCTTTACATTTTTGGGCACTCTATGGCAATGCCCTTCACTGCGTTGCTAGCTTTTATTAATTAGAAGAGCTTTTGGGTTTTAATTTCACACAATTTATAGATGTACATAAGTTGTCTCGTGTTAGGGACGTTCCGTGTATGTTTAACAGAGATGACAGATATGTTTCCAACTTCATGACAGTTATGGTTGAGAGACGCCACCATTTTCAGACACGTGGACGCCGCAGAAAGTGTTTGACTTCTGTTCAATTTTGTTTTCCAGCCTTCGATCCGTCAAATTGAAAAGCAATCGGCACAAGAAAAGACTACAATAGAGAACGGTGAGGTCGTCATAAAACTTAAAGAATATAGTGTTAAACATAATTCAATAGAACTCCGGTCAAAAAAAAAAAAACAAACATAATTCAATAGAACCATACAAAAATTTTCATTCATTCCCTACAACTAAAACCACAAAAAAAAAAAAAAAACAAATGGATTGCGTCAGGCCGGAAAAAGCAGAAATTTGTTGAGTGAACAGGTGTGGCTCTAGATTTTTTTCTTCCCTCGCTGTATGCTTCATTCTAGATTTTGTCTGAAGGCCAGCTAGAATTGGAGAAAGGATGGTATTTTTGTGGTGACGAAAGAAGAAATATACACGGCAGGGAATTGGACGTGCTACGTAATTCCTAAACTCTATTGAACATGAGCGGTTAACTACTATTCAAGTCATTCTTTGATACTAGGACATCGAGTGATGTTACCCGCCATAGGCGTAATCGAAGCCTCGGAACTTCCGACCTCAGATTGTTGCTTGCTACTTCGGCGAGCTCTCTTGGTTTGGATGAGTGGATTGTTCTCTTCCTCGTCGATAATTTGTGGTTTGTCCAAAACACCTCCCTTGAAATCTGGGTGTATGTAAGCATCCTGAAGATACAATCTCATGTTGAGAGTTGGTTCGATTGCCTTCTCAAGTGTATCCTTTATCATTGCATCCTGTGATCAAAGTCATATCAATGCAATTGTTACTCAATCGCGTTATTTACCACCAACAGTCCCAGGCATCGTGCTCTTCTCTTTGCATCAACGAAGAACTCAGAGAGTTCCGTAAAGCAAACTTAGCAGATAAAAATAATGATTCAAAGTATTCTGCCACTTAACAACCTTGGACCCATAACAAAAAGTAAAGTATTAATTACCTCACGCCATTAATATAAAAACTAGTTGATTAATTTAAATAGATTAAAAAGGTGTTTGGGTAAGATCAAAACCATGATCTCAGAAATGCTTTTACGGTATACGAAATAAATATGTGGAAAAATTTGCCTTGATTTGCAAGAAAAGTATTTCTGAAAAGTGCTTATTGGGCTTCCCAAACACTTCCTAAGAAAATTAATTAAATTAGTTATTTGTAATAAATGTGTTTTTTTTCCTAATATATGCTTATTAATCATATGTATTAGCTAGAACTATCATTTGATGAAACATTTAGCATATGCAACTATTACAAGCACTACTTTGGGAAAAAAATAGATAAATATGAGAGAGAAAGTGGATTAGAGTCTTGTATTTATGACCAAATTGAATGTCAAATTAATTCTTATACTAAGTAGCGAGGTTACTCACAAATTAATAAATGGAATTCAATATTTTCAATATTAATTGACTGGTGTGGAAAAATATTATATGCGTGATCGTTACTAACCTCTAATGAAAGTCTAACGAACGCCGATTCGAAGCGCCCTTTGCAATACAAATAGAACCATATTGTAAAAATAGGCTGTGCCACAAGCGCAATCGTCGGCTTATTAGCATCTTTTGTGCTTAACAATCCCATCAAAAGGATTTGAGATATGAACAAGCCAATAAGCACTCGACGATGGACATCTGGCCAAAATGCTGCTGCACTCTCATAACTCTGATGATAGACATTGATGATCTTGTGACAACAAAAATATGCAGGAAGTAACCGTAAAAATGTTGTCCGTAGAGGAAAGACCACTACATTTCTCTCTATTGGTCGTGTTTACATGGTGGTAATTTGTAAAATTTTGTGTTATAAAAAGTGTAAGAGAATTAGGTGTTATTTTAGGAAAGTTGCATGAAATGACTCACCTGATGCCGAAAGACGAGGTAGGCAAAAGCAAAGAAGACGACAATAAAAGGGAGAAGCACAGGCGTTACGGGAGAATAGAGATGGCCCAGCATAAAGTATAATTGTAAGCGAGGTTCATTTACAGCGAAGTTCAAGCTTCCGGGATTCATAGCCTGCTCTCTATCTTGCTCCGTCTTCACCAAGAACGTGTTCTTCAAGTGGAATATAACAAACGGAGTTATTCTTAGGATCTCTGCGGCTATTCCGGACCAACCATCGACCATTATATATGTGATGTAGAATGTGGCTTTCATGGGGACTGTGGCGCCAGCCATTTTTGCCAACCTGTAATATATAGAAGCACCATGCATGGGGCATTAATATTTTTCACTTGACGTCACCAAAGATAAGAGATTGTGTATTGTTAACTCTAATCAGGAACTTACTTTGTTGAATCGCCTTTAACAAACTCTTCGAGTTGTTGAAATGCCGTTCCTGCTACAATGCTCCCAAGGAACACATTGACCAGAACGAAAAGGTAATATTTCGCAGCTGATCTCCTCTCCAAAGATGAAAACGATCTATGTCCTTCTATTTTGGACATAAGCATGACAATTGTTGGAACCATAATAAGGAATATCTTCAATGCTAGACCTGGTAGAAATCCCTGTACGAAAGACTTGACAGATTGCCTGCCAAAAAGCTCTCAGGGCACAACCAAACCAATTACAAATTAATATAAGACAGGACGCACTCCGATTGGAGTTGAGGAAATAAATATGATAGAGGAAGAGCGCTTACTTTTGCAACAGTGGCCGTAAGAATGGAAGACCCTTTTGAATCGCATCAATGTTGGCTAGAGTTTGGACGAATGCTATTGGTATCATAAAGAAGAAGATTAGGAAGAATAAAGCGACAGCCATGAGCAATTTTCGAACGGTGAGCTCAACGTATGGAATAGAGAGATTTTCCCAACAGACATCCCGAGGCTCAGGGGCCCATTCTGTGAGCCAAATACTAGGATTACTAGATTGTTGAGTTTGAGCACAGACAGCTGCCCCCCATCGAGTTCTGAACGAAACAAATGCTGCAGGAATTAGAGCCTCGGGATCCCTTGAAACCCTCGCTCTTTCCGCCTCTTCCTGTTTGAAATTCCATATATGATCAAATTTTTATTATGACCAGTCGAAACACAATGGCAAGAGTTTAAAATTTGGCCAATCATAACTCCGATCCGTGATGACAATGAGCATGGAATTATGACCAGTCGAGACACAACGGCAAAAGTTTAAAAGGTTGAACTCAACAAAATCCTCTCAAACCGTATATATTTTGATAATTTCTTATAGATTTAAATATCTATATATGCCCTCTCGGTGAAAGAGGAGCATATACTCTCGTGCTGTACAATAACTACCAGAATGATAATTTTGTTGCTTCTCCTGTGATTATTCTCACCTGATACACTGACTAGCCATATTTCCAGTTTATTATTACAAAAGCCAAGCTCCGAAACCATGCGGGCGCTTTCCATCTAGCTTCTTCCATTTCCACATAGTCAAATTCTATATTACGACATGAGAGTAGGGCAGGTATTTGATTTAGATCCTATGACTTCTGCAAATAAAGAAGGAATTGTAAACCAAAATGGCCTTACAACTTCATCTTCTTCTGGCCAAAAAAAAAAAAAAGGAACTTCAGCTTCTTCCGTGAAGACTTTTCAAAGCATAGCTTATTTTACATTACTGAGGGTAACGATAGCATTAACGTTGGGTTTCTGTTACTAGGCAGGGCCCACCCCATTACTTATTTTTCCCTCTCTCTCCCCATCTACAACAATGTTGCGCTCAGCAGACAATCCCAGCGGATAACATTGATGATCATTTTCAATTTATTAAGGAAATAACTAAATAGCAATACAATACAAATTTATGAACAACAAATTATTAGTAAGAAAGATGGTATGGACTTGATCATAGTGAACGAAAATCATCACTTACTTCTTCACTCAGCCTGGCAATCTCCGCCGCATAATAATCAATAGCATCGATTCTCTCTCCCCAGAGACCTAGAAAGCCTGTCTATTTGCATGAGATTTCAAATTGCGAAATATAGAAATCATTAGTCATGGTTAACTGACAGATACTCCAAAGCAGAAAAACTATAAAGAATCTCAGTCAGTTCGTATTTTATAACATTGGTATAGGGAAAGATATATACCCGTGTAGTTGGCCTATATGATTGTGAACGGCTTCGTTCAAATTTGTTTTGGTAGTAAGTATGCCAATTTTGTAATTTCTTCTTCTCTGCAACTATTGATGCAAGCTTGTTCGCATTATAGACAGCCTACCGGTTCGAAAGGAAAAACAAAAATATTTTGCCAAACCAGTGAGAATACTAACTAGGTGGCGTTTGATAAGTTGGAAATATAGTTCTATAAGTATTACCCGTGATCTTATGAGATGTTTGAGTATAAAAGTATGGGTTTTAAAATTCATGCTTGAACAGTATAAAAATATTGATATTTTTTTATTTGATTTTCTTTTATGGCTACATTACAATATAATTTCTTTTGTTCCCCCCCCCCCCCCGGGCAAAGACTAATATGTCAAAACAACTGCATTATGCAACAGATTACTGCTTAGCCACTGAAGTATAGAAATAAATCAATTTAAAGTAACATACGTTATGCAACAGATAGTGATCGGGATGATTAACGCAAAAGAAATGTTCGATATGCTCACTGATTGTCTCGTCGGGATCCGGGGGAACATTCCTCACAAGGACCTGCAAATACATTCAAAATGATTTCCAGTGACATTCATGATGTAGGTTTAGGATGGACGAAATCGAATCACACACAAATTGGAAAGTTTGTTGCATCTTTTTGGTCCGTTTCAAAATTTGCAAGTAAAAAGTGCGCATCTAGGCGAAGAAAACAAGGGAAGTTACAAATATATATCAACCTTCATAGAAGATGTTCAAAGAAAGCACACAAAATACAGTCTGAAAGAAAGTTGTCAAAAGGTTAATGCCAATTTAATCTCGCGTAAATACTAAACTAAGGATCCCAGTTAACTGATTATCAATGTATCATTGAAACCCACACACACAAACACACACACACACACACGCACAGAGCGAGCTTACAGTAAATTGGTCTGGACGACGATTTTCGGCTGCCAAAAATCTCAATCTCAAGTCCGTTATAATCTTGTATTCTTTGAAAAGACAATAGCACGTCCAAAATGTGAAGAGATATGACATGCCACTATGCACCCAAAATCTAGAAGACGGCATATGAAAAAAATATATAGTCAGACAGCAAAACATGAGATACGGCATGGAGTACGAAGCAAAAGGCCCTGCACCTAATTATTGTATCACGAGAACATATTGAGAATTCAATATTCAGAATTGTGAATGCAATAAAAACGTGGGTTTCCTGAAAAGAGAGATATTCTAGGTAAGCATTTCTTATTAATAAGTTCTCGTGGGTGAGTTATTTAAGATAGAGAGACAGAAGCTAGCTAGAACTGCTCGAAAGATCTCACATTCTTGATCCAGATGGAATGTTGGATATTGAAATCTTGTCAATATTGCTAAACTTCAAGTCTTTACTGCTTTCCAATGTTTTCCCCATCCAATTAACCGGAACCAAAACAAATAAAGTGGCTACGGTGACTGGGACGAATATCTTCAAGCTGCATAATGATTCAATTGGAGAGGAGTTCAGCATCAGAAGAGGAAAGATGAAGTAAATAGATAAGAGTACATACGCAGATGATGCTGTAATATATTTCAAGCAACTCTTTGGTGTTGTTAGTTCCAGTTAGTTAGAAACATCGTCTGTGACTCACCCAAGAAGATAAATACGAATATACACGGCAGAGTCCAGCCCTGCGTGATCTATAAGCTCTGGTTGCGGCATACTCAATGCTGCGGGCATCCAGCTCAGAAAATTTATGTATGTCCTGACGTCCAGATTGACAAATCTGTTCACAATGTTTCTTCTAGTTGGGCTGCCTCTTATCCCCTTCAGATACCATTTTGGGAAGTAAACCCGATCGTTAACAGGTTGCAGTCGCAACATGGCAAAAGCAAGCAGGAAAGCAAATGCCGACAAGAGATTGATAGCTGCAGAAAGGCCGATGTCTGTAATAGTCGCCATTTTCTTTCCTTAGAAGCACTCGATCTGCAGTCTGCATCCAAATTTGGAGTTATCGATGAGATGATTGAATTCCAATGTGCTCCCACGCTAGTAAGCAAGCATTTTGTAAACAAATATTGAGTCGTAGAAACTGCTTGAATTTGAATATTTAATCCTTATAACAACTTTATTTGCGAAAAACACAAACAATAATAGAAATATATCTGCATAAAAAATTGATGAAAATGGATTTAGTTATAACGAAATTTTCCGTAAAGGCAATGATCTTAATTAACAGGCATAAACTTGTGAACAAATATTCATTACACGAGACGTACAACATGCGCGAATTTCTAAGACAAAAATCCAGGTTTAGATCGCATCAGAATACATATTGAAGGAACTAAGAAACAAAGAAAGGCGAGCTAGGGAATCTTCATGCGCCGATGATTTAGATGGTGTTGGTTAACGAGTAGTTGTGAAGAGATAAATTGTAAGTAAATTTGTTGATTCGCACTTTATCGAATAAACGACCTGCTTGAATCCTGGAAAAGATTACTGACCGGCGTTGTCGTGCTTTCCCTGTGTCCAAACAAGAGGTAACCGGAAAAACAACAGGAAATGCAGAAGCTCGCCGGGAAGACCACCTCCGAAAATTACGGTTACGAACTTCCTGAGAATTGTCCGGTCTCTCAGATTGTGGATCGCATGACAACAGAGCCATTGAGCTTATGGCAGGAGGATCGGAACCATGTATCATTTTTCTTTTTTGGGGCAAGGAACCATGTGTCATTGCTACGACGCTTTTTCTAGTTTTTGACTCGCCAGTCAAACGACTTCCATTTCCATGCCGAAATTAAGGAGTTAAACCATATAATCAGTCTATAACAAATTAAAAATATATATAATAATAAATTCATTAAAGAATTAAATAATGAGAAATCACGTAGAATTTATCATTTATGAATGAATGCTTAATTATTTCTTTTAATTGATAAAAAAATTAAATCATAAATAATCGCATATAATTTTTTTTTAAAAAAAAAAACTAAGATAATACTCTCATCCGCGTCCACACGCCGACACGCGCAGAAGCCGAACCGTAGAATAATACTACTATAGTTGGCAAGAAGATCACGTTTAACTGCACACATGTACAGGGAGATAAAACACGCGGAAATGCCGATACTCGAGAGTTCAGCACACACAAAGTTCCATAAAGCAACATTTTCACGTAAGATTGCATGGCCCAGAAAAATGAAATGTGTATACGTCAATTTGAACCAAGAAGCTAAGCAATCATATCCTAATGGGCCTTTCCACACATATAATTGTTCATCATCCCGGTGACACCGCCTCCACATATCTAACTCGACCTGGGAACAGGGAACTAGAACTAAAATAACTATCACAAATGATCATGTACAAGCCCTACGCTGATGACTACAGAAACTGAAGCGAGAAAAAGGAGGTGGATAAATACTCCATGTCAAGCCCACCAGTAGTGGTGCGGAGTAATAGCGCATCTCACATTCGCCTTCAGTGAAAAACTGGGCCGTGCTACCGAAGACGAGTCAGATTCCGTGGTTCTGGTCAATGATTTGTTATTTGTGGCCAGAGATTCGCCCACTATGCGGGCCCATCTATGTCCTCCCCAGTCGAGCTCAAACTTCCATTCGTGGCCGTCCGATCATTCGGGTCAATCCTACGGACACCATCCTGACCCTCATCGTCACTTGCGCCATCGTCATCCTCGTCGTCTGCGTCAAGATCGTTCTCGTCCGACGACAACGGTACTAGCCAACAAGCTCCATGCAAGTGCCCATTCACACACACGAAATACTCCAACCCTCCGTCATGCGAGCCCAGCCTCCTCGCCGCGCTCTTCGGAACCAGCCTGGCCTTGGTCATGCTCCATACGCGGGCCCCACAATATGGACACCTCACCCCCTGCTCCAGATCCACTTGCCGTCGGATCAAGCACGCTCTCGTCCTGGATCTCATAAATCCCTGAAATATCCCTCTGTATACTCCTAAATCATCTTCCATGTCCCCCATCCGATGCTCGCACGGATCGCTCACATATAACAGGTCTCCTCTGAACCTTTTTTTCAAGAAGCTCTGACCCGACGTCTTGGAAAATCTGGACGCTTTCACTAAGTGACCCGCCACTGGATGACTCACCTGGAAGTGGCCGGCGGGCCGGCAGCCGCAGCAATAAAACATGAGCTTAGCGAGCGCATCCCACCCACCTCCAATTCTTCCATTCGGTGCACCACTGCTCAATGCGGCTACCATGCGCGGCGCTCGGTACATGCACATCGCTCGCCAGAGGAGTCGCTTGGCCATCGCTCGAAGCTTCTGGTTCAACGACGCGGTTACGCAAAGGGTGCGCAGGTCCCATTTGATAGATTCGAAGACGAGAATGAGGACGCGCTCGTTGAGGATGCCGGAGTCACCGGACTCAGATCCCCCACTGGGAGGGTTGTGCCGGAGTCGCCGGTTCGAATTCATTTGGGCAGACGCGGTTGTCTTGGGAAGGACATGCTGTATTTGCGGGTTTAAATAATCCGGTGCGGATGATCAGCGACTCAACACGTGTCGGTCAGTGAATGGTTTATGTCCGAATCCTGCTGATGAAAGGTACACGTTGCGTCTTGTTATTCGCTGGTGGACATGTGGAGGCAGCTCATATTTTACTGAAATGCCGTGAAAGAGAATCGAGGAGTAACGTCATTGATGGGAGGGAGCAGCAATTATCTGCCACGTGTCCAGTTAGACTGAGGACTGAAAATATCTTTTTTGTGGCTCGAAAATATCAAGGGGGTTGCGTGGCTGGGCCGAAGGACTAGAATTATCCACAATATTATAATCGCACTGAACCCGCTAATGGTGCCTGTACACGTGGGGGAAGCAGAGGGCAGCACGTGTGGGGGATAGAATGAGTATTCTTGTTGTGGAAAGGGGGGAATTGGGATGATCACGTGGGCGAGGGGATGGGCAAAGAGTGGGGGCGTACTGGCGTAGTGGGGGGTGGAGGAGAAAAATAAAAGTGGTTGGTCGTGGTGCGGAATGGAGCGTCTTTGAGGCATTGTCAGGTAGCGGATACGAATGACAAAGCTAATGATCAGCTTTGTCTTCGCGGACATATATATTTTATTTATTTATTTATTTTGAAAATTTTGGCCTTTTGCCCTGCTCCTGCGTATGGAATTACTATTTCTGGCTGTGCATGTGCAGGCGTAATCATTGAGCGGCAGGTGCAGGCTACGCGGTTGTGGTTTGTTTCATTCCCATCACCGTGATTTCACTTTCCCCCACCCGCCATCACTCTGTTTCTCAACTTGCTCTGATTTTTTATTAATTTAATAAGATTAATTCAATTTTTAATCTTTTAAATTTTTATTTATTTTGATTTTAGTTTCTCAAATTTTAAATCATAGATTTTGATTCTTTAAGCTACTTTTTGTTTAAGTTATCAGTCTTTATAATTTAATAAAAATTTTGATTGTCTTTTTGAGAGATACAAACATATAATTCAAAACTTGAGGAATCAAAACTAAGATAAAAGCAAATTTGAATCAAATATTATAATTAACTTGTAGTTTTAGTGTAAATTATTTAAGAGAGTATTGTTAAAAAAACTAATACACATTTTTGACAAATAATCAATCTAACTTGTTTTCTTAATATATCCATTTTAGATTAGCTATCCAATGTCATGCATATAGTTTAAAACAGATATTATATAAAATATATCATGATAAAATGTTCAATTAAAACACACCCATAGATAATTGAAGAAAGAGAGACATGGCGCGTTTTAAGGTTGTCGGATTCATAATTATTTTTATTGTATCATTAACGAAATGCTATCTCGGTTCTTAATATAAGAGTTTTTAAATTTTTATTTTGATCTTAAATATAATATCTTAATCTACTTTATCTCTCATATTTATTTTTTTAAGATAGTCATTACCATAATAGTAGTTCTAGCTAATACAATTTATTAGCAAAAATATTTTAGGAAAGACAACGCATATCTATTACAAATAACTAATTTAATTAATTTTTTTAATCTACTTAAATTAATCAGCTAGTTTTTATATTAAAGACTGAAAGTAGTGGCCAACATTCCTTAAAATTTTTATGAGTGATAATTATTTTGGTGAAGAAAACTTCCAGATTGCGTATTTTAAAACAGATGTACCTAATAAAAATATGCACACGCACATGCATGTGTGTTATAATTAGAAGTACCTTAAAACGTGCATATATACAGACATACTCCTCTGGTCTTATTTATAAAGCACTTTGAATATATTTTATATAGACAAAAAAAATCTTAATTAAACTGCATTAACTATTCATTAAAATATAATAATTTTTCAACTTTACTCCTATGTAATATATACACTTTAAAAAAAAATAACTATCTACGCTATAATAAATAAATGACAATATAGTACATTCATGGTAAAAATTTAATAAAATAACTTATAAATAGAACTAAAAAAACCTTCTCTTTTTGTTTTATAAATAGGACAAGAGGGGTGTGTGTATTAATATGTATATTTATATTTATATAATTGTGTTTTTCAGTGCCAATAATACGGATTAGCTTTGACCATTGAGATGTGACAAAATGCATACCTAAACCCGTACCAGCGAGCTTGGTGGCCAAAATGCCAATCAAAGTGCAGGATCACCCAGCACCTATCGCAACCTATTTTACCACCTTTAGTATTTTTTTTTCCTTTGCAGTGCGTGGTTGATTTTGAAAATTTTTATTATATCATCATTAGTGTTACTTTCTGCACTGCATTTACCATTTTTTATCCAATTATTTATATCGATTTTGCATATCAACGTGCGTAATTAATAAGATTAGTTGTGAAAAATGATGATATTTCAATGAAACGAATATCTTTTACAAGTATATGATTTAACTATTTCTTTAATTTTAATAAAATAATTGCTTAAGATAAAATCTTAGAAAATAACACTTGAATTTTAAAATCTCAAATTTCAAATTAGTCTTATTTACCTACTTTTTAATAGTGATTAACTATATTTGAAAAGTAAATCACAACACATTTTTCAAAGAATTCTTAATTTGGGATTTTAAAATTTAAGTGGTATTTTTTAAGATTTTCATATTATTTAATTCATATATTTAGGATAAAAGCATACAGATATTTCATTTCAGAGCTCTTTATATGAATCATTGAATAAGACTTAACATGTTAAGTACATTTGTATGTATTGAATGTTTAATAACGTATAAAATGAAATATATCTGCACACAATTGAACACATGTTGCTTATTAGAATAAGAGCTGCACACCTGTTCAAGGATATGGGTCATTAGGTCCATTTAGGTGATAAACTTTATAATAAGAAAGTTTATAGTAAATTTCCTAATAATGAAGAGTACTATTTTTTTTTGGTTCGGCCAAATCTCACGGTCTATTATTCCCTTAATTGAAGCTTTTTTTTCCCCAATAGCCCTTAATTGAAGCTTTGGATTCATAATTTCGCACTTAAAAATTTTTAAGAGAGTTGTTTGATATAGATTTAGCTATTATGTCCAACAAGCACTAGTAATTTTATATATAAATAAATAAAATGTATTCAACATTTTCAAATATTTTATCGGTACGTCTAATATCCTGAAATATTTTTTTCTTGATACTAGATATATCAAAAAAAATATTTTTAAGTGTTAGACACATCTAATAAAATATTTTGAAATGCTAGATGTATTAAAAAATATTTTAAAATACTAGATATACTTAAAAAAATATTTTAAAGCACTTAATGTATCATAAAATATTTTAAAATACTAAATACATCCTTAAAAAAAAAGTATAGAGCGCCCCCTCAATCCTTTATAAAATAATGTGCATGACAAGTGAAACGATCCTCAATCTACATTCGACAGTAAAAAAATACATAAAGAAATAACCAACGGGCATAACGACAGAAGATATTTTCTGACCCGCGTCGACAGCACATCGCAAGGAGTATATTAGTGGGTACCGCACCTGATGCATGGAAGTGAGAAACGGTACGAACATCAACACAAAGTTGCCTTCTTTAAAAATGCCACGTTTCCCGTTTGATTAGCTGCTCCTGGGACACGTGTTGGTATCTTCATCATTCGTATCGGGTCATAATGGGAAGATTGAAAAGATTTATGGAGAATATTCGTCTGGATCTCCTTATCGGAGGACACGTGTCACGTCAAAAATGCTGTTGGTCTGGGTCCTTACACGTGGCATCGGGTGGCCTCACTTATCTTACAGTGAGTCCTTTTTTTTTTGGGTCAGAAATCTTACAATGATTCGGAATCTTTCCTCCTCTTTTCTATTCTTTTTTCTCTTTTTTTATCCAATAAATTATTATTTTTAATGATTTATAAAAAAATTTTAAAAACATTTAGTACACTTTCAAGCTATTAGAATTAAATTTTAATATAGTTTGTATTTTATTATTTTTTTTATAATTTAATATTTTAATAATAGTTTTTAAAAAATTTAAATCTAAACTGTTAAAATATTAATTTGACAGTTAAAAAAAAAAAAAGGGTAAGAAGGAAAGAGGAGAATTCCAAACCAATCTCCACATGCCCCCAGATGCCGCTCGTCGTAGGTTACGCCGATTTGTAGGGGCACCGCGTGGCATCTTTTTATTTTATGAAAACTTTACAGGTATTAACTAATACTTTTTCAATCCTTAATATAAGACTCATTTAACTAATTTGATTAGATTAAGAAAGTTAGGTAAGTTAGTTAATTATGAGAAATGTGATGCGTTTTTTCTAAAACACCATAATCATCTTTCTTAATACCCCATCTCCCTCTTCTACTTGATTATAGTTGAGGGAGTATCTATAGGGGTAATTTAGAGAAAATTGATAAATATGAGAAATGGGTATTATATTTAAAACCAAAACCAACTCAATAATTGGGTCCTATATTAAGGACCGGAGGAGTATTTTTTTCGTTTTTTATTATAAGATCTAATTTTTTAAATTGGTTTGTTCTTTCTTATAAGATTCTCTTTGAGTTTGTCTAAGCATTTAATACAGTATTATTTATTTTATTCATAATTTAATGTATTTAGGGAAAACCATATTAGAGGTACCTATATTTTTTGTAAATTTTCAACGTGGTACCTATATGTTTTTTTGTTCTTAACTAAATCTTTAATGTTGCTCAATTAACATCATTAATCCTTATATAGAGACTAAAAATGCCAATAGAACAAAGTTATAAGAGCTAATGTTGCTAAAAAAAATAAAATTAAATGTTTAATCAAGAGTAAAAAATACATAGGTACCAAATTAAAAATTGAGAGAAAGCAGAGGTACCTATGATATGGTTTTCCCATGTACTTAATACATTCTCTTTCTTCATTCATCTCACTATTACTCTTTTACCTTTATCCATTTATATATAGGGGTATACTTGCTACATATTAATTATTTTTAACTAATTTTAATTATTTTTTTAAATCCTATAATTTAGTTAAAAAAATATTATAATAAGAGACAGGGTAGTACATGACTACGTAGAGTACTAGAACTCTGATCCACATGGAACAGCCACTGGCGCTAAATATATAGGGTGCTGTTGAGAACTGAAGAAATTTTAAGAAAAAAAGCACGGAAAACAGAATCAGCGATTAATATAATTTTTTTATTTTGATTTTAATCATTCAAAATTTTGTCAGTCTGAAATATTAGTTTTTATAATGTAATAAAAACTTAAACTATTTTATGCCTTAAATGATCACATACTATAGTTTAAAGTTGAAGGGACCAAAATCAATATAAATACAAGTTTAAGTGACAAAAATTATATTAAAGTCAAGAAAATAATTATGGGTTCAGTTGTATCATATACTCTGAAGGATTCTTCGAGCTGTTAGTATATTAAATTAATTTTGGGCTATATGGTTTTTTATTTTAAAATTGAATTAAAATTTGAAACTAGTCATTTTAATTTTTAAATTTTATTTTATTTTGGTCCATCTAAATATTTTTGTCCCTGAAACAATGTCTTAGAGGGCAAAACCAATGATTTTAAATTACAAAGACCAAAACTAAAATAAGTTTAAATTTTATATACCAAAGATAATATTTTTTTTGATTGAATACCAAAGATAATATTAACTTATTAATTTTTTATGCATTCATTATCCCTAAAATATTTTTCTAATAACATTTAATATCTTAAAATAATTTTTAGTGCAATTCTTAAAGTATTTTTGTCAATAACACTAGTATCAAAAGTTAATTTAGAATAATCCAATAATTATTCACCATAACATTTTGAATATGAGAGGTTTTCATAACTTTTATATTTTATACTACTCCATCCGGTTTTTTTTAATAAGAGTTTGATAACTAAATTACGCAATTTGAGAAAACAGTTAGAATTAATTAAAAATAATAAATATGTAAAAATGATTTTTTTTTCGAGTATACCCTTATTTATAAGGGGATAAGTATGAGAGAGAAATAGAGGAATAATGAGAGAGTATGAAAGAGAAAGTAATATGTCAAGTTATGAATATTTTAATTAATGCAATGTATAAAATTAATTAGAAACAAAAATAATAAAAATAAATTAAATGTTTAAACAAGTCCAAGTAAGTTCTTATAAAAAAGGATAAAGGTAGTTTAAATTTTGAGCTCTTGTAAAAAAATCAGGAGGGAGTAACTTTTTGTTTGTGTAGCTTTTTGTCTATGTTATGATCCATATCATAATATTCTTAAATACAAAAAATAATTAATTAATTTCATGCATTCGAAAAATTGGATGAGTCGACTATTTTTCTAAAAATATTAAGATTTCACATTTTGTCATTTAATAAGCATTTTTCTAGTACTTTGGAACTCGGACTCTCTCTTGATACCTTTTCTACAGGCTTGGATCCTCTATGGTCACGGTGTTGACCGCAAGCGCAAGGAATGCTTCACTCAATTTTGCACGGGATAAAAAAAATCTGAAAACACGTGTAAGTCACTCGCTGAGAAAAGTTTTAGAGCTAAATGTAGGTCACTTATAATATATTTAATATTTATTTTTTTAATTTTAATTTTATTTGATTCTCATTTAAACAAAAAGAGAGAAAAAGGGGGAGATTGGAGAATGATTATTAAATATAGAGAAAGATAAAAACTTTAATAAAAGTAAAATTGTTAATTTAATGCATTCATTAATATACGAAAATATGTTACAAATGACTTGTATTAAGATCTAGAGTGGCATGCTATTGATTAAGTCATGTCATTTTTTAATGTTACAGTTTTAATTATTTTCAATGTTACGGCTGAGATTAAATTTTCATTAATTCATTATTACTTTATAACAAGATGTTCTGACTTTCGATTTTACTTATAAAACTTGATTTGTAAACTATAAACGATGTTTTATAATTAAAATCGGATGTGGCATTAAATTTTTAGGAAATAATAACCATTGGTATTTTTAAATTGAGAGTCTTTGAATGTGATTTTTCCAATACTTTTACAGCAGTTAAATAGAGCAATTTTAATTATAAAAAGTTTGAGGCTGGATGGAGAACATGTGTCCACGGTCAATATAGTGATTGCAGAGTATCGCATGCCTTCGTACTCAATTTGAAATGTTTATCACATTTACTGAAGTGTAAAAGAATTTCAGCCAAAAAAAAAAAATTAAGTAAAAAGAGGATTACCCCTCACATGAACAATTTAATTGAAAAACGAAATTTAGTTGTGCTTTCACGTACTTAATAGATATACTCTTTTTAAGTACGAAATTTAGTAAAAAGAGTAGTAGTGTAACCTAAGACAATCTGCCAGTGGTAATGATAATTATCATTCATTTTCAATTCATGGGACATGTGTTTTCCATGCTTCCAGTTGATTTCCTTCGATTCATGGACAGCTGTCATTAGGTTGAACTTGTAGAAGAATGTTGATGTAAAACCCTTCATTCAAAGAAAACTACTCCAAAATCATCATGATAGAAAATTATTGAAGCCAACTGTTAAAAGTTAATCACGCAAAATCCTGAGCTACAGAAACAGCCAATTTTTACGGCAAGGACATGTTGATACTCTCTAATAGAAGCAAGGAGAATAGAATCTGCCGTTGCTTCGTATAAAAGTGACATTTACTCACAGGTGATCTGATCAAGCAGAAATGTGGGTGGCGAATGGGCTAATAATAACCAGAGAAAGCCCAGCAAAAAGTGGAAACAGAAGGGCGCCTGTTAGGCCCATGTAGGACGCAAGTGGGCTAATGTTTTGGGCCTATCACTGAGACACCATAGTGGGGCAAAACTGTTCTACGGGTAAACGCTTAAGGGCCTGTTGTGAGTTTATCTTGCCCATCATGGTATCACTTGGAAGGAATTGGATCAAGTGTCTTGCTCTTTACTTAGGCTGTTCCTGAATTCCGCCTAAAATTTTATTATATTAAAAAACTGCTCTCCAATACCCTAGTGAAGAAAAAGAGCCAATGAACGCGAGTGTTTCTAACCTACTTAGGTAAATTATTGCATGAATGAAGAAAAGGGAAATAAAATCTAATTATTGGGTGTCATAGTGAAAGTCTAGAGCCAATTTACATATTGCCCCAACAATTGCCAGTGGCCTAATGGCATCAAAGATCTTTCTATAGTGATGTGGTAATAGATTCAATACTCTAGCTGTCTTTGAAGTGTGAGTGGGTGAAACACGTCAATAGTCTTGTAATTTAATAGCATGAAAATTCTTCTATATGTGGGAGATAATGTGTCTTAAGTCAGTTGTGTTTGACCCCTTAAATAGAAAAAGGGGTGTGTGTAGTATTTGCAGTTAATTTAAATTTAAATTAAAAATGAAATAAAAAATTGCACCATGATTTTTCTAATATTTTTTTGGCCAACAATCTTACTTAAGACATTGTTGAGCATTAAATGTGGATATCTCTTTTAGAAAGGGTTCAAATCCTGATTCATTGTGTTGTGAAGAACTAACCCTTTTCTCTTAATCTAACCCGTTGGTGATTTTTCTCATATTCCTTGTTTGGTTGCAAAGGATTTGCCACAAGCGGGGGCTGGTGACCTTTATTAGGCCTGAAAATGGGCTTAGAACTTAAAAGCAGATTCATTTTATCTGTGAATGGGTCAAGAAGCATTCACAGAATTGGTCATGTGCTCACTGTTAGGGTGCGTTTGGTATGAAGGATTTAAAAGAGAGGGGGAAGGATTTTAATTATTTTTTCTTGTTTGGCAGGATAAAATTTTAAGAGTGGAGAGAAAATTTTTTACATTTTCCCTCCCCTCCCCTCATAAGCCTTCTCTCCAAAATTGGGGAAATTTGAGAGGAAAGGATAATATTTTGCCTTATATTGACTAATATGCCCATATTATTTTTAATATTTTCATCTTACCCTTTTGTCCTTATCATAAGGAAATCATAAACCTTGTGTTTGTTTTTAGCCGCAGCCTCCATCTCTGCTCTCTGGAACTCAACTCATTCGATAGTTCCTCCATCTTTTCTGGGTTCTTTTTTGGGTTTGCCTCTCTTTCTTCCCTTGGGACATTGCAGGTTTGTGCCTCCTCTTTGAGAATTCCTCCATTTTTTGATTCTCTTTTCCTGTTAGCTCAGCCAGATGGAGGAAAAATTTTCTTCTTTTTTTTCCTGACTAGTGAAAAGTTATTTATCGTTAAATTTTATTTCAAATTGCTTAGTTTTATTTTGTTGCTTATCAAGATTGTTTAAATATGTCGTGACTGAAGAAGGGTTTTGCTTTGCTCCCTGGTTGTTGGCCTAGAATCAAACTTGAACCCTCTAGATTTGAAAGTCAATAATCCAACTCTCTCTCCCATGCATCTTAAAGGTCAGCAAACTAAAATTTGTCATACAAATTGTACTTTTGTCAAAAAATGAAGAGATACCTGTTATGTTGAGCTACATCAGTTAACTGGGCTGCTAGAAGTTTTCCACCACCTTACTTAAAATCTTTAAGTACTAGCTTATTTGTCATTTGTTAAATGATATAAGAGAAAGAAATTTGGGATCTAACCCTTATAAAATTTTTATTTTATAACTATGGTGAATATTACTCAAGCGGCATGATTTCAACTCAAGTGAGGCTTAATTCAAACTCAAAGTTATATCTTAATCAAACATTCCTGAGTTGCGTAGAACCTGTCTTGTTAGCCAATGAACAAGTTTAAAAAGCTCACATTTCTTTGTAATTGATTATATTTTACATTTTTTTTGCATGCACTCATCTACAACCTTTAATTGCATACCAGCCTCCACCCTTGCATATATACACAATACTTTTCAAAATGTTCTCACAGGTTAAGAGGAATATTGAATGTACAGTGCCAAAAATCATATATATATACACTGAGTGTTTAAATGGTATACTTACTTAATGTATAATCTATAAATGTATATATGGTTGCGAACAAGTGATGTGAATGCAAATGTGTAAGTATATTAAAAAACTAACACAGTGGCTTCAAATAATTCTCATAGGTCAAGCATACTAGATGTTCTTTCTGAATCCCATCTTGAGTTGGCTTTGCTTTACCGATTATCCCTACTTCCTTATGCATATGTTGTTTATATCCCAGATATTTCGTTGTAACTGTTTATGAAGTGAGACTAAATTATTTTTATATCCTATGATGATGTCTAACTCATGGGTATAAATTTTGTAGATATATCTATCCTAGTATTACATTGCTATTGACTTCACAGTCTAATTATTCATCATATATCAGTCTTTCATAGTTAAAATAAGAAGATATAAATTTATTAGATGAGTCAACTTGTTTTGGTCATTAATTTGAGGTAATTTTTTCTTCATTTGATAGATAGATTCTGAAGAGGATTTTTTGATGCAATGGTGAGAAATGCGTTGGAGACTTGTAGCTTGCCTTATTTGTCTTGTTGTTCAGTATTGTGCGGCTTGAATGTATAATCATAACAAGAAAATAACTTATAATATGAGTTTCACAAGAGAAAGGATATGTAAATAAGTGTTGTATCGAATAACTTGTACTTCTAGTAGTTGAGATATTACTAGAATGAGTTCTAAAGCCTTCTTAGGATTGTGTGACATGTTAGAAAGAGATGGTGACCTGATGCCCACAAGGTACTTAAATGTGGAAGAACAAGTTACTAAAACCCTTTACATCTTATCACATAAAACAAAAAACCATGTGGTTAATTTTTGGTTTAGGCGTTCTGGTGAGATGGTTAGCTGTCATTTCCATAGCGTGTTAGGTGCTATCATTAAATTAGAAGATAAATTCCTTATACAATTAGATGGCTCTAGAGTCCCTCCTGAAATTAAGGTTAATGACAAATTTTACCCATATTTTAAGGATTGTGTTGAGGCTATAAATAGAATACATATACGTGCCAAAGTACCTATGATAGATGCTCCTTGTTATCGCGGTAGAAAGGAATTCCCTACACAAAATGTGTTAGCAGCTTGCACATTTGATTTAAGGTTCACTTATGTGCTTATTGGATGGGAAGACACTACATCTGACTCAAAAATTATAAAAGATGTATTAATACGAGAAAATAGACTTAAGATTCTTCAAGGTAACTATTTCACTAATTAGTAAAAAGTGACATAATTAAATAACCTTACAAATTTAAGACTAATAAAGTGACTATTTTATTTGATGATGGGGAAATATTACTTGGTCGATGCTGGATTCATGTTAACAAGTGGTCTTATAACACCTATAGAGGAGTTCACTACCATTTGAAAGAATATTCAGATAGAAATTCACCCCGAAGTCGTAGAAAACTTTTCAATCTTCAACATGCATCATTGCGTAATGCAATTGAACAAGCTTTTGGGGTACTGAAAAACAAGATTTGTAATTTTATCAAGTGTCACAGAGTCTACTTATAGAGTCAAAACTCAAAAGTTGATTATTGCTGCATGTTGCATTTTTCATAATTACTTGATGAATGTAGACCCTGATGAAGAGCTTATCCGTGAAGTGGATGATGAGAGTGTAACTCAAGATGAATCTAACAATAATAGCTATACTCCAAGAGGTGACAGAACTGAGACAGCTCAAGGTGAGATGATAAGGGATGCAATAGCTCATCAAATGTGGGATTAATTATGGAAATAATCATAGGAATAATGCTAGGAACTAATCCTTACATGTTCTTTTATTGTATGGTTAGTAGTTTATTGTATTTCTTGAATATGAACAATTAGTATGGCTCCAAAGACTACTGATAAGAACTTGGTTAGGACTTCCAAGATGGATGATGCCATGATTGATGCACTCATGCATGAACTTGATATCGGAAACAAAGTTAATGGAACATTTACAACTATTGCTTATGATAACATAACACAATATTTGAGTATCCTGTTTGGATTTAAAGTTGATAAGGAGAAGGTCAAAAACTATTGGAAGACTTTAAAGAAGAATTTTTCTGAAATTCATGACATCTTCAAGGGGGTATGAGTGGCTTTTCATGGAACTTGTCCACTAATAGATGAGAAACTAAGGAGCAAGTTTGGGATCAATTAATTGATGTAAGAATAGTAAATCCTTCATTCTGAAATTCATATGATTTTACACGTTTACTTTCCAATGAATCTATTATTTGGATATTCATGGTATAAAATGTGTTCTTTAGGTTAAACCAAAAGCAGTCCTTTGGAGAAATACGTTTCTACCTAATTACGAAAAGATGTTAGTTTTTTATTGAAATGATAGAGCCAATGGAGATGATGGTGATACTCCTATAAATATGAAGAAACGACGACGTGTAAATCCTCATAAATTTGTTGATTCTATCAACGAGGTTGATCAACTTGACTCTCAAAATGAAGTGACTTTGGAGAATTTCTTAATCAATATGGAAACTCTCCCGCTTGGTGACCACTCTCCAAAAGCAAATAACGAGACTAATAAGAGGACAAAAAAGTGGTACATCTAAAGATAGAGATCCTTTCCAAATACCTCTAATTGTAGAAAAGATGGAATTCATTGCAAATGCTTTGAGTGAAGGAAACAAAATATTTAAAGATGGATATGTCCCACAAATTTCAGGGGGAAGAAACTTTAAAGATGATTGTTGATGCTGGATGTGAGGAAGACAAGATCTCTAAAATTTATTGCTTCCTCATGAATGATGTGGCCAAGTTAAGGGCAGTAATTCAATGTCCACCTCTGCCGCGCAAGCAAGTGATTATGGAGATGGTTTTCGGTTCTTAGTTTGTTATTGATTGGAAGGAAAACACTCTTTTGTTGTAGACACTTTGTAAACACTTATTTTGACATGGTCTTTCTTTTGAATTTTTTTGTTTGTCCACATGATGGCATTTGATGGCATTTTATGCCATGCCCTGTGATATTTTATAAGGTCATGTGATGGCATTTGATCACATTTTATGCCAAGCTGTTGATATTTTGTAAAGCCATATGATGATAGATGCTAAAATTTTATGCCATGTCTTATGATATTATATTGTGCCATAGAATCAAGTTTATAATTATTTTCATTATCTTCTTTCAACATTAGAATGATATTTATAACTAGAATAATGTTTATAATCTTCTTTCAACATTAGAATAATATTTATAATTACTCATAACTTTCAGTATAATTTTGGATATAAAAACAATTATAGTTATTAATTATGTATTATGATTTTATTTATTTAATTTTGCTAATTATAAAAAGTTGATCTCATATATTAAATGTTATTTATAATTATATTTTATTAATTATTCTATAAAGTTTGTAAAAATCAACTTAAATAATATAAGGGTAAAGTTGTCTATACAAAAATATTTTGCCTCCCCTCCCTTCTTAAACCAAATAAGATAACATTAAAACTTCTCTTCGTCCATCGAATTAATTCAAACAAAATAATATTAAAATTCATCTCCTCTTTTTTATTTCTTTCTTTTTATTAAAATCCCTCCTTTCCTCACTATTGAGCCAAATACACCGGACCTGGCTTCTCTCCGCTACCCTCCTCTACCCAAAACACTGCCGTTTTGGGTGCAAAATGAGAGGAGCTGATTGTTTTTTTTTTTTTTTGTATTTTGAAGTTTTTTTTAGTAGCATCTAAAATATTTTTTTGGTAGCACCTAATGTCTCATAATAATTTTTGGTACACTTAATACTCTAAAATATTTTTTGATACATTTAGTATCTTAAAATATTTTTTTCATAAGCATCAAATATCCTAAAATAATTTTTTGTTACATTCAGTATTATATAAATGCTACTAAAACAACTTCAAAATACAAAAAAAAAAAAGCAATCAGCTCCCCTCATTGTACACCCAAAACGGCAGTGTTTTGGGTAGAGGAAGGCAGCGGAGAGAAGCCAGGTCCAAATACACCCGAGGCATGGAAATTGAAAGGCGGGACCGGGCCGGGTTTCGTCAGCACGGAGCGCACGTTAGCTCACTTCACGGAGCAAGAAACCCACACTGCCTGCGCCCCCTAGCTTCCACACACCTAACCAAAACATATCTCTGTGACACCATCACCTGTTTTACAAAATCTCGTCATCCCCCTCCCTTTTTTCTCTGTGTAAATTAGGGTTTCTTTCTGGCTCAGTCTTTATCACACTCCGCTAATCTTTGGATTCTTAGAGACTTTTTGTGCTTCAATGCCTGCGAATTTTGTCTGCAAATTCCAGAGAGTGCCAAGCGGTTCCATTCTTGAGCGATTTTGGCATAGAGCGGAGGCGGGCTATTCGATTCAGTTTATATCACTTGCCCTGATTTGACTATAGCTGCGGTGGCTTCCTCTTATGGCGCCTAGCCGCAGAAAGGGCGCTAGCAAAGCAGCCGCCGCTGCCGCCGCTCGCCGCCAATGGAAGGTCGGCGATCTTGTACTTGCTAAAGTGAAAGGCTTCCCTGCTTGGCCTGCTACGGTAGGTGCTCCCTTTTCAACTACTGGTGAAATTATCTATTTTGCGGTCGGCTGTAGTGTCTATTGTTTACTTTTATTATTTTCTTTCATTGCATGTTGCTTATATTCTGAGCATTTCCTTTTGTGTAGAGTCCAATACTTCATTTTCGTTAGAGCGCAAGCGTGTCTGCCTGGATTTATGAATTTTAATTTCAAAGTCATCGGTTCTTGGATACTTTTTTTTGCGCGATTAGTTATCTGTAAGTGTTTAGAGTTGATTCAGACGGTGGATTGAGGAGGGGTGTTCCTAGTTTTCTTGCCTTACATGTTCCATCCCCATGAGCCTTGTGGATTTTGGTTACTCCTTGGGTAGACCAAATCGCACACTTGTAGAGATATTTAGTCAAAGTTTGAATTAAAGCTTTGCATTAGACGTACCCCCGCCCACGCACACACATTAAACATGAAAAATTTATCTTTCTATTTGGATCATTAGAAATGTATCCTTTTAAGAACAACGATCTAAGAAGGTAGAGGGTAGAGACAATATGCAATGCCACTTAGAGCGACTGCGGTACTTGTCCATCTTCCCCCTACCAGGAGAGCAAACAAAATATGAGGAAATTGACATATTTAAGTAAGGGGCAGGAGAAGGGGCGAATATGTGCCTTTTATCCTCCATGGTAATATGCGATTGTCACATGTTAACTGCTATGATATGCTTATATTTACTTATCTATTTTTAAATTTTTCCCTCTAGGTTTTTAGGGGTAAATTTTAATTGGCTTGTCAAGTTATTTGCTTCTCGCAGGTAAGTGAGCCTGAGAAGTGGGGTTACTGCACTGACTGGAAGAAAGTACTTGTTTACTTCTTTGGCACCCAACAGATGTAAGTTTTTAACGCCATATCTTTTTAATTGCTTAACATCGATTAGCAAGCTTAAAGCTTATGGCTATTGTGTGCTATATCATTTTTGGAATCAAATATGCATTACGAAACAGATATTTGACACTGTTTATTTTATTGTTTGGCAAAGACTGGAGATGCTGAATATTTGGTGTTGAGATGGTCTTGCTGCTAATGTCTCAAAGATTTGGCATTTTTCTATGAACTGTTTAGGTTGGGGCTTCTAGTGATGTAATCATGTGCTCATTTCGCAGCCTTCTTTTCTATGAACTAAACTAGATGGGTTATAGGAGTAAAGTTGTGTTCTTGTGCCAAAGTGGTTCTCGTTTTGTTTTCACATGTTAATGGTTGGAGGCTTGGCGAATTTTCTTTGTTAATTTTTGGGGAGGTTCAACCTGTTGGCTCTCAATCACCATAGATCACTTATGACAATAATAATTGTTGATGAGAGGTCTTCTTGTTTCTGGAGATATACCATTACCAGATCTTATGCTCCCTGGGTTCAAAATATGAGCATCAAATTTTTGAAGGGGCTTGGTTTTTTTAGAAGCATCACTTCAGATTTGTCTGATCATTTAATATATATTTTTATTTTTACCCCTAATTAATTATAGGTCTCATATCTTTTTCTACTCATTCTCTTTCACCTCCTTTTCTGCTTATTCTCGCTCCCACTTACCCTCCCTATAAATAAGGGTCTTTTAGGAAAACAAGTTGCATTTTCTACATATTTATTATCTTTAATGAATTTTAATTAACTTTTTGAATTGCATGAATTAGTTATTTAATGTTTATATTTTGAACCGGACGGGGTATATGGGGACTACTAACCTCCAGAACTTAGCATTTTGACTAAAAGTTCTCATTCTTTCATTGAAAAACATGATAAACCCAAAGGTATATAAGTTGGTATTTCACAATGCAAATTTCTGCGCCATTATTTGGTGAGGGGAAATGAATGGAATACTGATTATATTTAGCATCCCCTACAGTCTCCGGGTAGCATTGATGTATTATCTCTTAGGTTTAGTCATTGTTTTTGGCATGCTGAGAACAACTCTAAACATGAGATGATGTGACACTATTGAAAGTTTTGTGACCGTGCATAGGGAGTAATGCTGCTGACTCTGCCTTTCTACTTATTTCATATGATGGGAATGTTCTATGTAGTGGCTACCCTGAGAAGCTTCATGTATTTCCTTTCCAAATGTTTTGGCTTCAATTTTCTACAGCTTATGTCCTAGAACTCCAAGTCAGTTTTGGATTATGTTAATGTAGCGCCTGTTTTGTGAGGAGATCCTGACAACCTGTTGGGACTTGTTATGATTTGTAATCTATCAAGTAAAATTCTGAGGTAGGGAAAAATTGAGTCCTTCTTTTTAAGTTTATTTTGAAATATTCACATCAGGAAAAATTGGCGTTTAGTCTAGAATTACTCTTCCTGATTTATCAGGGGGCGCATGTTGTAAACATGGATGAATTGAAAAGATTTGCTACTTAAAATTATTAATTGAGTGATAAACTGTACTGACTTATGGGGACTTGTTCCCTTGAAAGTTGGGATTGAAATAGATCTTTATTGTTAGTAGCTTCTTGTTCGCACGTGAAGTAACTTCATTTGGTCGGGAGCTGGAATGAACGTTTTGAGCTTTCAGGGGCTTTTTCTTATTGACTATGATAATTGACCTAGGACTATGTCTTTGGGCACAACACAGTGTGTCCTTAGATATGTGCTTGAACAAATTTGAAGTTCACTTTTGACTTGAAGAAGAGATCTTCGAAGCAATCTCTAGTCTCTAGTTTAAAAGTAGGGGATCATTGCCTTAGCTACACTAGCTTAAAAGGGAAGAAAGTATTTAGAGACTGTGGTATAAAATGCGTAGTATCCTATATTTTCATTCGTGTTTTGATTGAATAAATGCTTGATAAAGATTGAGTCGAGATATGTAAAATCTGGGTTGCAATGTGAAAAATTAAAAATTTTGATCTAGGGCCTACATATGTAATTTTTATCTTCATGCCATTTTAGTTTCCTTCCAATGCATGAGCATATAATTTGCTCGACTATCATGTTGCATTAGGTTTAAAATGGTAATTTGTCATGCAGAGCTTTCTGCAATCCTGCTGATGTTGAAGCATTCACTGAAGAGAAGAAACAATCTCTTCTTGTCAAACGTCAAGGAAAGGGTGCTGACTTTGTCCGTGCGGTGCAAGAGATTATTGATAGTTATGAGAAATTGAAGGAAACCCAAGTTGACATAACTGACTCTGGTGAAGTGTCCGGTGTAAATGTTACAATTCCTGTTGATTCATCAGCCAAATTATCTGCCAACTTAGGGTTAAAGGATGAGACACGGGACCATGATTCCGTACATAATTCTCAAATTCAAACTTTGACTTCTTTCACTGACCAACATGAGACAACGCACGCAGCTGAGGAAGTCTTGGCAGTTGCACCAAAGGATGAATCATCTAGTAAAGAGACTTCATCAAAGGAGCTTATTGATAATGCTGGTGCTACTGCAAAATCTCCTTATCCAGTTACTTACTCTTCTAGAAAAAGATCTGTGGACTTGCGTCCTCAGGGTAATGTCTCACAGAGAAATGCACCTGTTCAGAAGTCTAGAAGTTCATCACGAGTCCAAAGCTTTGTGAGGCCTTGTAGTGATGGTGGGAAAAGTGCTGTTGATGGATCAGCTAGTGCAGCTCAGAATGTATCTGTGAGAAGAAGTAAACGCGGCAGGAAATCACCTGATATTTCTGAATGTGATGATGCTGATCCATCTGCATTTGCTTCAAATGACAGCACGGAAGACAATCGTTCTGAAATTCTCACTATTGATTCGGATCCCCTTAGCCTGAATGAGGGAAGTACCATGGACTCAAACTGTAAACTCGAACTCTCTGAGACTATTGAGTGCGCAGAAGGAGAATTTGAGTTGAGCAAAGGACTTGTTGAACTAAAGACTCTAGTCAAGAAGAAAAAAAGAAAGCCAAATCGAAAGCGGTTGACTGATGATTCTGCCAAGCGAACCACTATGCCAGAGGAGGATGCTGGTGTGTTGAATTCTAGTCAAAGGTCACAGGATGTTTGTGAACGCCCAAAAGATAGATGCTCCAAGCAAGATGGTGATGAGCACCTGCCACTTCTGAAACGAGCTAGAGTCAGAATGGGTAAATCATCAGCTACAGATGCGGAACACAATAGCATTACAGAATCTCAAGATAAAAGATCTGAGGAGAACAGTATCAACTCATTTCAGCATGTATCCTCAACTCATGACAATCTTAGTATTGCTGAGGGAGACTTGTCTGTGTCAAATATGGTAATGGATAATGTTTCTCCTCCAAAGAGTTCTGTCCCATGTTCTGAAAGTGGGCCTCAGATTTGTAAAATTAAAGACCAAACTTTAGGCTGTTCTTTGGATGTTGAAGCTGCTTTACCTCCATCTAAACGCCTCCATCGAGCTCTAGAGGCCATGTCAGCTAATGCTGCTGAAGATGGTGATGATCAAGATCGTGCAGAATTATCACACAGCACAATGACATCAAATAGTAGATGCTGTACATCTTCCATCAATAGATGTTCTTGTACAGCCTCTAATAATCAAGGTGAGAATGACTTTGAAATGCTAGAGATGGGCACTTGTGGCAATGATTCTTCTCATTTTAAAGCATGCAATTTCTCAACCAGTTTAAATTCAGTAATTTGTAATCCTTCAGAGAATAAATTATCTGTAGAGATGGATAAGCAAATGATTGAGCTTCCAACCCATGAAATTTGCAAGGACGTCCTACCATATGGCAAAGACAGAGAAGTCGACAAAGAACCTACTAATTCTGTGGTATGTCAGACTGATGGATCTGACGCCCCAATTCATTTACTTGGAAATTTGTCTTCTAATCTTGAAATGAAATGTTGTGAAGTTGGAAGCAGTCAGGATTTGCCTGGTTCATTGCTGATCCCAAATGATGAAAGCAATATCAGAGCCGCTGACATTTCAAATAAAGCATCTGGTTTATCAGAACGTATAGGAACAGGTCATGATCCCGCATCAGGTGCCAATGAAAGTGGTGAATTTTCAACCCAAAATATTGCTCATGTGCCTCAAAATGAAGTTCCTCAAGATACTGGGTGCTTGAAGCTGGCTGTTGATGATAGCAGCAATTTGAATGAGATGTAAGCCTAATCCTGCCTTGCTTTAGTTTTTAGCCTTCTAAATCTTCCTTCCATGCAGAAGTATAATAGAAAGAAAGAGAACTAGTTGTGTATTATTAAACCACTTACAGCACCTTCCTGATCCCTTGTTGTATCGGTAATAATTATTATTGTAGAGTTGCTGGGTTGAATTTCTGTTGCCTTCTCTAGATTATCCTTGTGTCACTGTGTAAGTAGTTGCGGTTTTCAACCTTAAATTTCGGTGAGTTTAAAGGAAAAGTCAGGGAGAGGAATTATTTTTTAATAATAGTGAATCTCAAAAGAGATATTTGTTTTGCATTCTTTCTACACAAAGTTCATGATATTTAGTATCTTGTTTCAGGTGTGAGGCTGTGAAAGACGTCACATATAAAGGGCCTAAGGAGGATATGAATTCTGGTTCAATTTCTGATGATTGCTTTGGTGAAAAGGATATTATAGGTCTTCAGCCAAGTCCATCTTTGACAGATGGGGGAGATTGCCCTGCACAAGGATCCCCACCAAATACGTCATTTTGCAATGTTTCTACATCAGACAGTAGCAATATCCTTCAAAATAATGGCAGTTGTAGCCCTGATGTGCATTTACACCAGAAGCAAACTTTTTCTGGTCCTACTGGTGATGGGAAGATCGATGGGTTTGCAGCAACTCAACGATCAAAAAACAAGTCCACTGAAGCAGGACATGCTGCTCTGCTGTACTTTGAAGCAACGCTTGGGACATTAACAAGGACAAAGGAGAGCATTGGGCGTGCCACACGCATTGCTATTGATTGTGCCAAGTTTGGCAGTGCGGCTAAGGTAACCTAATAGTGTTTGTTTTTCAGTTTTTCCCTCCAGAAATATCAAAATGATTTATTTTCAATGATTTTGAGGCATGAATGGTTTTATTTGTACTCCAAACAATTAATCTTTTTATGATTTCTTTTCTCTTTTTTATGTATTTTGTACCTGACCAATTTGACTTGTGGATTAAATTCTTGTTTAATGAAAGCTTTATATTGGCCTTTGATTTTGATTCTCTGTTGGTGTGAAGGGTTTATTTCTGAGTGAATAGTGCCACCTGCTTGAAACATTAAAACCAATTTACTGCTTGTGGAATGCTTCAGATGCTCCAATGGTGCAACAACCGTATCGTATACTTATAGGTGGAATTTGTTATGGAAAATCAATTTGGGACTCTTTGAAGATATCATTCACAGTCGTTCACACCCCATCTTTTTTCAGATGCTCTATCTACCTTTTCCTCAAATATTTCTCCCTTTTGCGACTTTATATTTCTTGTTCTGTGGAAGAAATTGGGAAGGCTAATGGAAAATAAATTTATACTGCTTTTGTGATGTAAAAATTTGAATTTTGGCATCATTGGTTTGATGCATGCCATGCGGTTTCTGTTTCAAATTTTGATTTGTTTAGCAAGGACCATTTTGATACTCAAACTTTATGGGCCTGTCAAGACTGAGAAGCTGCAAGAGCACTAGATATTTTGAAACTGGGAGTCTGCATTTGGTTGCCTTGGTGACCTTGGTTATAGTGATTTTTGTTTTAAATTTTGTTTGAGAGGTTATTGTGCATGTATGGTGATTAATTTCAGGGCGGAAGTGTTTTGAATTGTTTTGTGACTAGGCTTATTGTCTTTTTACTTCATTAAGGTGGTTCCCCACATTAAGTAAATAGGCTTGTATGTGTATCATAGATGGGGAATGGTTTATTTCTGGTCAAATGAGAGTTTATGCCCAGGGTAATTGCTTGTGAAATCAACTTTAAGATGTTGATCCCTGAAGTCATACGTTTTGTGAGAACGCACTTTCTAACGAGTACGAGGATCAGGCATATATTGAGCCTGGAGGGTTATTACTAATGAGTACTTCCTTCGCTATTCAGGTAGTTAGAGTTTAGTGAGAACTCACTCTCTAGAATGTTTGTATAGTTTCTGAAAAGCATTTTTAGGAACTGTTTTGCTGTTTTCCTATGTAGAAAAACGTACTAGGGTCTGTCATGGTATTCTTAAATCATGGGGAAAGAAAAATATATACATTGAGGTAGAGGTTTTTATGATCCCATTTTCACAGAAGGCTGGATTAATTAGTTTGACTGAGTACAATAACTTCAAAATAGGCACAAGTATGGTTCATTTATTGTAGTTATTCAACTGTTGTTTTGTTAGCAAATTTGCTCCTTAATTAGAGAAGTTCGTTAATTAATTAATTAATTTATTCGATGTTTTAGGTGGTGGAGATTCTTGCCCATAGTCTGGAAACTGAGTCAAGCTTGCATCGACGGGTGGATTTGTTTTTTCTTGTTGATTCCATTGCGCAGTGTTCTCGAGGTTTAAGGGGTAACGTGTCTATCACTCGATGCTGCTTTAATCTTGTTGAGAAAAAAAATAAAGGAAAGGAAGGTTGTAGATGAAATTCAATGACTCGGTGGGATATGTGTATATGGTATTTGATGTTAAATTTCCTTTGAACTTTCAGGTGACGTTGGCGGAGCATATCCTTCTGCTATCCAAGCAGTTCTGCCACGCCTATTGTCAGCTGCGGTGCCTCCTGGAAATACCGCACAAGAAAATCGTAGGCAGTGTCTTAAGGTAAGTTAATGAAGTTCCCCATCTGCTTAGGTTAAAACTGTGTGTTTTGATGTCACCTCTATGCTTCTGTATCATTATACTTGTTAAACTTTCCTCTAAATGTGTCAAGGTTCTAAGGCTGTGGTTGGAGAGAAGAATTCTGCCAGAATCAATTATACGTCATCATATCCGGGAATTGGACTTGTATAGTGTGTCTGCATCTGCAGGTGCCTTCTCGCGACGTTCTTTAAGAACAGAGAGGGCTTTAGATGACCCTATCAGGGATATGGAGGGTATGCTTGTAGACGAATATGGAAGGTTTGAATTTGCTGCGGAATTTTTTCTTTACTTTTATTTTCACTTGTTCATGTACTTTTTGAAGTGAGTCTTTTAAAATTATGTTTTCATCTTGCAGTAACTCGAGTTTTCAGCTACCTGGATTTTGCATGCCCCGAATGCTTAAATGTGAAGATGATGGGAGCGATTCTGATGGGGGAAAATTTGAGGCAGTCACTCCTGAGCATGATTCTGAAGCACACGAAGTGTGTGAAATGACTCCTACACTTGAAAAGCATAGACATATCTTGGAAGACGTTGATGGTGAGCTTGAAATGGAAGATGTGGCTCCCTCTTGTGATGTCGAAATGAATTCAATTTTAGATATTAATAATGGAGGAAATGGGGATGCCGCACATATGTCTAATTGTGTGACAAGTAATCTGATGGAGAAGAACATTCCTGTGTCCTTTGTTCCTCCTTTGCCTCAGGATGTACCTCCATTGTCCCCTCCTTTGCCATTATCCTCTCCACCTCCCCCACCGCCACCCCCACCCCCTCCCCAACCTCCTTCCCTCCCCTTCACGCCAGCTATCTCTCATCCATATAGCACTGGAGCTATTTCAAAACTCAATAAAGATGCACAGGTATGTTTCACCACTTTGCAAGGTACCTTAAACTCATACTTTTGCTTATATTGCTGACAAGTCGTTTTGCTCTACCTTTCCATGGGTGCCTATATTTGCAGATTGTGAAAGATAACCCACTGCCCTCAGTGACTGAGGCTTTGGCCGCACCAAGGGATAACCAACCTTTGCATGAGGTTGTTCCCTATCGAGTTCCAGAATGTAGGGATATGCCAATGCAGCTGCCTGAGTCTACTTCCTCTTTCAGCAGTCATCCACCGCCACCTGACAACTTTCGTTATTTTGATGGTGCTAGTGTGCATGCTAAAGGTTACCCTTTACGTCCACCTCATCAAGTGCCCTCCAATCAGTTTTCTTTTGTTCATGGGGACCAGCATGTGAAGCCACGAAGGGAGGCTCCACCCCCTTCATACTCCAATAGACACCACTCTATGCATAACACGGAGAGAGAGAACTTCCGCAATAATCATGATAGATTAAAACCACCTCCATATGACTTCCGAGAGAGATGGAGAGTTCCTGCTCCTTACTCTGGTAAGATTGTGAGGACTTACGATTCACGTGTTATTGGGGATTATAATTTGCATTAATTTTTGCTTATATCAGCATTAATTATCTTGAGAATTGTCCCTAGGTTCTCGGTATCAAGATAGAGGTGTGCCTCCCCCTTATGGCTGTCACCCATGTGAATCAGCTGGATTACCAGACCATGGGTGGAGATTCCCTCCCCGGTCAATGAATCACAGGAACTCTATGCCTTTTAGACAACCCTTTGATGATGCCATTCCGATGGCAAGTAGAGGTGCTTTCCTCCCCTAACAAATGTTAAGAAAAATTTGCTTGTCAAAAATCTGTAGTTTGATAGTTTTCCATTCAATTGAATAAAATAGCAAGAGCTGTGCAGCTTTCTTGTTTTCCGTTTTTATTTGCACTGAAAATAAAAAAATGGCTGTGAACATGTTTGGTAGAGTTTAAAGCAACATTTTCATTCATTTTTTCCATAAACTGGATGTTTTTGTAATTTTGAAATTCAAGATAACTATTAGTGAAAAGTAAATATAATTTCACACAAGACTCATGGTCAAACTCGAAAAGTCAGGTAATATTTATGGTCATTTTTGCCTATATTTGGTTCCTCAGATGAACGATTCTTAAATGCGCAGCAAATGTCTTCTTTTGAGAATGAAAATTTGCAAATGAACACATTTTAAGAGAAATAAACGTAAATGATGAAAAGACCTGGATACTAAACTCACCATGTATTGTGTTTCAGGTCCGGGCTTTTGGCGACCAAGATGAGCAGAAATGACCAGCAAACTGAAGCGGATACGCTTCTATCTATTTGTAAGTCCTCTCAAAGGCTAAATACCTGTATTATATCTTTACTCCATGAGCGTGTTATAATTAACTCTATAGCATGGGCTCTGGCTTTGTTCAGGAGGGGGAATTTCCATTCTATCGTTTTGTACATGCTTGAACCTTTGGAGATGGTTGAGCAGAGTCTGCACAGGATATCGTAGTAATCTGCTAGATTTGTACATATGTATTTAGCCTCCTCTGCAAAATGCAGGGCAGGGAGAGTCTTTGTAGAGTGAGAGTTGTAACTTATTCAGGTTGTCATGTATCAATTTTTTAATCTCAAGTTTTATTATTTCATGAAAGCCCTTATAGAACTTAGATTGATAGCTGCATAAAATTTTCTCGGGCTGTTTCTTGAAATTGTTTATCTTAATATATTAAAGAACTTCTCTCTTCCGGGCAACTATGTTGTTATATTTCCTTTTTTTTTTTTTGGTTTTGTTTTCCGGGATGTGGTCACAACTTTAGGGTTCCCAAATGCGTTGTTTGCTGGAGGATTTTGTGAAAAGTCGTCCAAGGATTTGGTGAGTTTCAACATTAGGTTGTCTTTGGTCCAAAAACACTTCTAGAAGTGCGCCCAGAGGAATTTACCACGTTTCATCGCCTGATGTGCGATACGCGTGGTCCGTTTAGTATCCACCCAGTGACCAATTTATGGGCTGAAAAAGAAAAAGAACAAAAATAATTTCACAAATGAGAAATGCCGTAGGTGTCTCTGCATAAAAGGATCAAGGAAAATTTTAGCAGAAGATAATGATGTAATAAAAAATTGTATTAAAGTATATGAAAAACAACGATGCGAAAGGGAACAAGCAAAAATAAGACAGATTTCAAGGCAAGGTTAAAAAAAGTTAGTTCGTTTTAAAACTAATTTAAGAAATAGTTATACTTTTGGTTTTTAATATAAGATTTGTTTAATTAATTTGAATAAATTAAAAAAATTAGATAAGTTAGTTAATTATAAAAAAATATGATTTTTTTAAATCATCATAATCGTCTTTCCTAATATCTTTCTTTTCCTTCCTACCTGATTATTGTTGAGGTAGTATCAATAAGGGTAATTTAGAAAAAATAAATAAATATAAAAAATAGATCTTACAGGGATCAAGATTGACTCAATAATCAGGTTCTATATTAAGGATCGAAAGAGTATTTTTTTTCTTTGGACACACAATGAAATTATCTTGTTTTCTACTTTTTCCCGGAATATAGAATAATGAAAATTTTTTATGTGAATATTTTTTTTGCCTTATTTGATACGCAAGTATTGGGGTATTGTTCATAATTAAATCTCTTGTTGGGACCAGATGATACTATATGCAAGTGAAAGATTTAACTTTTTACTCCAAAAATGATTTAAATTTTCTTCTTCAGAGTGATTTTATCCCATTTTCTGGCGAATCGCCATTTTCTAAGCTCCAACTTAACAAGGACACTCTTTCTCTGGCGCTACCGTGCTGACTCGCAACAACGGATCGAAGACCTTTGTCACTGATGTGGGAGCAAGTGGCTGCCCGCAAGGACGTCAATCTCGGTGTCTATCATGGCAATTTTTTCTCCTACTTCACATTGCCTCTGCACGTTTCAGAGAGAGATTAAGTTGTGCAATGCAGCATCTTTTTATGCGTTAACTTGATGAAAAATTTTGAAGTAAATGGACTGAAAATCTCATTCTATTACATGAAATGCAATCAAATCTATCATGGCCATAGAGACATGCAAATGATCTGTTTTGCAGAAACTGCTTCACACTTGTGCCATCTATTTCATTCCCATTCTTGCCTACTCCTATGTTCTAACTTAAAACTATGGCATGAATTCTTTTATTTTCTCTAACTTGCTATGACGACCCTGAATGTTCTACGGTAATGCGGCTGGAGCCATCCACTTTTATAAACTGCAGAATTTACAGGTCCAAATTACAACAACACAGTTCACATCTTTCCTGCCTTTTTGTGCGAGATTGAAAGAATTACTGCGAGCCCTAAAGAAAGAATGTAATCACTAAAAAATCCAAATAACAAATGAATAGCATGAACCTATTATCATTTTCTGCACTAATAATATTTGTCATTACCTGCTACTTACTTATCACTAAGACTTTTTAGTATCCATATTGTCTTCCTTGAGAATTCACAGTTTTCCATGCAAGATTCAGCTTCTGCTGCATTTGATGACAATCTGATATATCTGGTTGGGCACCTTGCATTCGATCTCATTGATTTAACACAGAAAGGGAACCTCATCACCCTTCACGCACACCATTTTGAAGGACTTGAACGTAATTATCTTCTTATATCAAAGTTGAAAATTATTAGATTGGCCTCCACTTCTTTATCTTCTTACTGTCATCTCATCAAGAGTTTTGTTAGTCACCAATTTCCCAGCCAGAGTACGGCCTTCAAATGTCGACTCTTGAAGAGCATCCCATGATCATTTCAACAACATCAACTCTACCATGCTGAACAGCATGGCAGCACAGAGAAGTGATAATCTCGGCAACAAGATAACACTCTCTCACAGTGACGAGAATAGACACTGCAGAGTGCCCAAAAAAATGACAAATTCCTCTTAGCAAAGCAACCCATATTATACAGCATTAAATAATATTTTACTAATGGTTACTACAATATGTGGGAGAGTAACTTGTTAAAACATTTAGCAAGTCATTTATGCAAAATCCGAGTCTGTTCTAATACTGGGAAATGTTAAAATGCAGGTATGAACTCATTTATTGGCATTTCAAAAACTAGTAAAAATCTGTTTAAAATCAAGAAATTACACAGAAGGTAAGGGTGAGGGTTAGAATATTATACTTTCCCAGTTTGAAAAGGATTAACAAAAACAATAAATCAAGAAACCCCCAATCCACGCCCAGCCGGCCCTACCTACCTCATCAGGACTTAGCTTTGCACGTGGGTCGGGCCCATGAAAGCCCACAGATTGAAGACCCCATTCATACGTGTAGTGGACATGACCACAAACTGAGGGAGGGTGGCCCAATGACATCTACTATATCTGTGTTGTGGGCCTTCCTCTCATCTTGAAGATCTTCACCAGTAGGAAGCTTCTTTATATTTGCAGCACTAATAAGAAGGAACTAAAATGAATGTGAAAATGAAAGTCGTGGCGGCGGGGCCGGCATGTCCGACGGAAAATGACAAGGTTTTTGTTACACTTTACAGAGACATAGTACACGTGACCATGGAGCCTCTTGGGGAAGCAACGATGGGCCCTGGAGCTTTCATACTATGGAGTTTACATGATTTCCGGCGTCGTGTGAAAAAACCGTCATCTCTTTAGCCTCCACATGATTCTCTTTTCAATCTCAGATTTTTTTTTTCTTGCTTTCTGGTTTAGGTCGTGATTAGTACATTATTCACGGACGGCACAATAAAATGATAAGTCTTAACACATCTCAGAATAGCCATGAAAACTTTTTAGGGTTGGTGGGATATTCATATCATATACATATGTGGCTTGTTGACTGGTGGGAAGTTTAACGATGCCTCAGTTCATTTGAAGTTTGTGTAGATTGTGGAAGATCTTTTAGCAATTTGTGGTATGCAAGCGTGTTAAATCTGAGTATTTAATTTGATGTTTGTCTTGTCAACCGAAGTCTGAAACCCACTTCTCAGTTGCAATAATTTGTGTCACATTGCGCTATCAACTACAGTTGGAAGCTCCGCCAATCCACCAGCTATTTTGCTCCTCTTTTTTCTTTAGATAACCGCATGATGAACTCGCTGACTTGTGAATTTAAAACACAATAAATAGTTGCTTCCTCGTCATCTTTCATGTCTAATTAAATAGATTTATGCAGTCCACGTAAGTCATATATTGTTCATGCCTAGGCTTATAAATAATGCCTTTTCTGAATTTATTCCAATGCGTCATTAGCACTATTTGGTGCGAAGGTGTTAGATGATGAAGAGTTGAATAAGGTTTTTATTCCGAATATCAATCACTTTTGTTTTGAATTATAGTTCCAGTTGTGCGTGTGTGGGGAATTAGCAGCTGAGATTATTAATGAAGCATAGCTATTCGTTCTGTTAGCATGCCTTTTTATAACCCAAAAAAAAAAAAACGAATACTTTTCTGTGAGCTCATAACATCAAACAAAATTAAGGTCATTTCCAAAATAGTTGTCTCAGTCATCATCCGTCTGGTTAAATGTCTATTTGATCCATAATTAGAACAGAATATAGGTAGACCTTTGTATAACTACCTCTAAAGCGAATCATATGCAATTTGCACATTTTAAAAATCATGGATTGCTTATTCTAAATGGTGCAGTTTATTAGAGCTTTCATCTTATATATATTGATACTGATATTTAGATTAATTAGAATATAAAGTGGTCTCAACAACTATCATTCAAATATGGAATTAGCAGTTCGTATCATAAATCAGGCATTACAAAATCACGGGCTATTCATTCTGCTAGCATGATCTTCAGAGCTCAATGCCAAACAAAATCAGTGATCTATCTAAAATAACTGCCTCAGTCACCAACCGTCCCATTAGATAAATGTCTACTTGATTTTGATATATAGTCAGAATAGAATATACACGTATATATACTTGGATAAATAGAATATAATAGAGTTTGAACCTAATATAAACTATCTTTAAAGCTAATCATGAACAACAAATTGCATATTTTTAATATCATTGATTATTCATTCTATTAGCAGAGCCAATTTATTCAACCAATAATTCAATTTGATTGGCTGTATCACAAACTGCAGCTTATCTTTAAACGAATAAAAAGCCTTTTATTTGACGTGGACAAGGTCGTCATGGGGCATCATTATTTAATGAGTTGAAGACTGAAGACAAGATAGGTTTTCTTCTTCTTTTTTCCCCAAAGAAAACAACAGATAATTAATAAAATAGTACCACAATGGATGCATCCCACAAAAGGCAAGGAAAGGCGAAGGAGGAATCTGAGTCAGTAGAAGTGGATGAGCAGTCAGTCTCAAGCGTGTACAGCAGAGGAGACAAAGTGATAGGTGTCACTTGTATATCTTAGGTGGACACTCGGACATATCTCATCTCTACAACCATATGGACCCAAACACAAGTCATCCACCACAAATTGCTTCTTTTCATATCTCCATGCTTTTCTCTATAAATATATATGTTTGGATTCCCCAGGCCACAACGCACTGATTCAAACCTTCTCTGATAAAGCTTCAAATACACAAGAAATATGGCAGGTGTGTTCTCTGTTAGGAGTTCAAAAGTTCGTTCATGGGAAAGATGTTCCAAGCACGTCAGGCAGCAGAGGACTCGGCTTTACATAATCTGGAGATGCACTGTGTTGCTCTTGTGTTGGCATGACTAGAGGAAAGATTATCAGAGCTCGGTGGCGCTCTGTTGCAGAATGAGTCTCGTCTAGAACATTGATCAAGCACAGAGTGTGCATCTCTCTCTGAGTCTGAGGCAGGATCTAAAGTTCCAACTTTTGATGGCTAACCAAACCGATACAGTTCGCAATAGAAGTCAAATGAAGCTTGTATTATACCCTTTTTTTTTTCTGGAGGCGCCTCGGAGAAAATCAATGGTGATGTAGTTTTTTCGTTTAGGAGAAAGAGGAACTTGATGACTGCCGAATATGTAAATTACATATCGCACGAAAAGTTCAAAGAAAACTAATCTTTCATGTTTCACCCTTTAGTTCCGTTTTAGTTTTTATTCCAGCGGTTTTTCTGAGAATGAAGCGTTCCGTTCCGATGGTGACTGTATTTTATATACACAAGTCGAAGTTGATGCTAGTCTTGCTTCAAGTTATGGATGATGATGTTCCATTCTATGACACGAGGCAGAGATTCCTTTCCATATTTTTTCCTTTTTTTGAATTGAGGGAACTCAATTGTGGTTGTGGCAACCCCGTTGGGCGTTTGCACATAACACATGTTGGAGACAATGAATGAATGAAAAGGCTTGGAATCTGATAGGTAGAAACTAGAAAGTAGAAAAGAAAACAGAGTAGAAGGCAGAGACAATTTTTGGTCTTAAAAATGACACCCTGCTGTGCTGTCTGCTATTCTCACACTATAAAGATGCCAACATTTTGCCTCTGCTGCCTCTCCAATAATCTTTCCCCTTCTGTTCTTCTGACTCTTTCTTTTTCATTATTCTTTGGTGATACTTTCTTTTAATCTTTATTTCACATTCCTATAGAATATAGTCTAATATTCTGCTTTCACTTGAGAGTTGAGAGAGAAGGTTCAAGTTTTTATTTCGCTTTTTTTAAAATTAAAATATTTGTGAAATTATTATTGTGTTCCATAAAAAAAAAAAAATCTGAAGTACTTACTATTACATTTTAAAACATAATACTTTTCTAGTCCTAAATATCATACCCATTTTATAGTAATGAATCTTATATTTAGGACTGAAAGAGTATGATTATAAGTTTTATATAAGTTGATATTAACTAAAAATTTAATTATATAAGTTCTAGTCCTTAAAAATGATTGTAATTTTTGATATGATTAAACTTCAATTTTTAAAAATCTCAATTGCTTAGATGTATTTTCCCATTTACACTTCAGTCTAAGTACATGGTTGTTCCATTTTACCCTTTTCTTTTCCCCCATTAACAAAAGGTGGTGAAGACATCCATTGGAAAAGAGTTGTGTGAACTAGCTCTCTAAACCCAGACTCTGAAGGCATTTACCACAAGAAAACACTTGGTTAAGTCTGGAGAAAGTAAAATGAGAAAAGTCTGGAGATTGCAACTTCGCCGAATGGAAAATGCCCTCTGGGGCAGCAGAAAGACGTATAGTTGAAATGGTTCGTTGTTTGTTGCGAAGCATGATGGGCTAAGCCCAACTTAACAACAAAAAGAGTACAATAGCCCCAACTTATTCTTGGAGAAGGCTCGTTACAAGTCATGAAACGGTATTTCCCATGTATCCCTCAATTTCACTTACATAGATTTATCCAATCCTAAATAACAAATAATTTTTTATACTAAACACTCTTTTAATAAGTTTTTTCTCTCCCAATTCTTACCTCATACCAAATAAGACCTAAATTCTTACCTTATGTAAGGCCAACTAAATCTTATAACATCTCCTTAAAAAAAAAAAGATGTTAAAGAAGATTATGCCAAGTCCAACATAAAAAAAAGTGTGTAAAAAAAAAACACAAAAAATGTCAAAGCAGAACGTAATTGCTTTCTAAAAAAGTATTTGCTTTTTCAATTGAACTAGCACGATTGCTTAAATGAAAGAATAATGACCCATGCCCAAACGCCCCCTAATCCCTCCCCCACGCACAGTAAATAATTGGATGTCCCACTACCCACTAAGGATCTGGATAATGTTAACCCAACCAAACGCCATATTTCTTTTTCTTTTTTTTTTTTAAACAAAGTCACACAATTCTCTTCAACGTTTCCTGTACAAAATAGCTGGGAACCAAATAGCACCAACCTCAACTAAATGCAAATATAGTTAAATGTACTAGAAGTTCAAGCTATCATCTGGATGTAACTAGCATATAAACAACAGACAAGAAGACATAGCTCATTGTTTTCTATCAATGAAATCCGAGGAGTTTACGAGATACTTAATTTGTTGGATCTACAATAGCTGGACTGCTATTTGGCGTCTCCTTCTGTCCTTTTTCCTTCCTAGCAAAACTCAGGAATTCAGCTCTTGATCTTCCTCTAAGACAATATCCCACTCATCATCCAGAGGAGCCTTATATTCAGTTTTCCCGCTTTCCACTTTATTCTCACTTTCGGAGGACAGTTCACCAGTTGAGGACGCTGGCTTGGTCTTAAGTATTTCAGACGAATCACTGTGATCTGAGCCTGCATCGGTTGCCAAGCTTTTGTGAGATGAACCTGACGAAGCTAAGATACAACTAGTCTGGCTTGAGGTGAAGGATTTGCTCAAGGGGAGATTGGCATCAAATTTTGCCTTGAGAATCCTGACGTCCTGACAAATAACAGAAATTTCTCCCCTGCAAAGTTAAATGAGCAGCAAGTATGTTACAAATTATGTTGAGATAACAAATCACAAAAATTCTGTTAGGTTACAATGAAACAGCAACGGGTGAAAGAAATCTCAAACAAAATGCATTCTTTTCCGTTCCAATTTCCAAAAGACAGAAGATTAGGGGAACTTGTAATAACTTATGAGAGAAGTTCAAGGTGATTAAGAAGGCAGCAATAATGTCTAGATAGCACACACAAACCAACAGAAAGTTTCGAGTAAATGAATCAAAATATATAACAAAGCAACAGCAAAGAGATTCCAATTAGAAAGACATTCCAATAAAAATGCATTCAAGTAACAGTTACAAACATAAAATAACTTACTGCAACATATCCACAACTCGTCCACGGTCAATGAGGAACTCCCGTAACTGCAGAGAAAATATAGAGAATCACAACATGTTAAATGTAAATTCCATATGACAAAATCATTTTAAAGCCGAGGAGCAATAGCAACCTTGGAGTTTTCTTCTGCTTCCAGTTGCAGTCTTGTTGATTCTTGAACTACAGTCTCCATGATTGCTTCCTGTTCAGCAAGAGCCTTTCTTGCAGATTCCTCCTTTTCCAACTTTTCCTGCTCAGCAGCTTTCCTCAGTTCTTCAGCTGCAGCTAACCGAACTCGAAGAGATTTGCTCATCTAAAAGATGGACAGAAAATGAATCAATGGAAGATATTAATACCTCCCAACAGTAATTCAAGCTCAGATTTCTAACATGCAAAACAATAGAATTCGTTCCATAAAAAACATTGCTAGGTCACATGCCTTCTATAGGAGACAAGCTGGCGATGGTGAAATGATTCTGACTATTTGGTCTCAACGAGTTGGTAAGGCACTCAAACTAAACTCTACTTGCAGGTTTCAGTAACACAAGAAAACTGACGTAAATATAATGGCTCTCCACGATCTTAAAATTAAGAGCAGAGAAAAAAAAATGCAAGGGTGACAAAAATGTCAGTACATTAGAAATGACCACTATGTTTATACCGTACAATAATGCGGAGGTGTGATTTGGGGTACATAAATTACAAGTCTAAGAAGATACAAGTCCTTCGAAGAACATATAAAACTAACACTGGAGCAACAAGCAATTATTCTTTTCAGACACGCAACACATGGCAGATCCAGAAAAAAGTAGTTTCAGAAAGGAAACAATGTATACAGAGAAAGGTTATGATGAAAAATTAGCAAATAAAAGGGGAGGGAGGTAGAGCACCTCATCAAGAATTGCAAGTGATTTATTCTTTTCATCTGACAAACTGAGCAAACGGGATTGAAGTTCCTTCATTTCAGTAGCTAAAATTGCCTTTTCTCCATAGACTTCTCCCGCATGCTGCCAAAACAAAGGCGAGAAATAATATTGTATTCATTATACATAAAACTGTCAAAGCTAGAAATCTAGTATTTTTTGCATGCTAGAAATTTCTTCCATAACATTGACTACCATGTCATTCGCTTCTTTTGCATGCATCAACATGTTTTTCAATTCTTCCACATTAATAAGAATCTCAGATCCTCCAAGAGCAGCTTCCATTTTGGCTCGTTCTGCAGCTTTCTCCTGAAGTTCCACTTCTTTCATTAAGCTGATAAGAGATTCCATTGACGAAAACAGGGTTTTCTGCATCATTGTTGAATTGTCATAAGACTCAAGAAGTTTTAACTAAGGTTCTTACCAGATTTCGACCTCCAAGCTATATTTAAATATTATTCTACAAATAAGTCTTGCAAGATGCTTGTCCATTTGCTCATTTATAAAATCATGATGACTTCAAGTCATTATCCTAACAATGATACATGCATAGGACGGATGTAACCGAGCCAAGGCCTAATACACTTCCACGTCATTAAGATATTGGGTGAAAGGCGTTCAATGTAAGCAGTGACTCAGAATGTTCTTAATTCTACTGCTTTTTAAAAAACAAAGTACATGTGCTCAATTCTGTTAATTGAGTCCTATGAATTTGATCCGAGGAAAAGTACAACAAAAAATGCTACAAGCAAATTATTATAAGAACATAGATTTAAAGAATATATGTATTATTCAATATATTATTAACTTGTGATCACATGCAACCCTGCCAAGATGTCTTCAACTTGCAACAAACGGACAGTCGCATGAAAATAGTAACTTCAAATGCAACGCATTGAAGACAAATTTTAATCAGTAGAATATCTTCAAACATCGAAGGCAAAATTAACAGGACATACTACTACATATGTCATTAGCTACAATCCTCCTGTAGAAACATGAAGGCTTAAAATAAAGACTACAGGTGTAATTTAGTGAAAGAGAGATATCAAAAGAAAATTTCATAATAAAATGACAGAATGATTTTTGTATTGAATGCAAATTATACAGAAGAATATGCAATATAGTCAGTGGCATTTGTAATTTAGAAATTGAACTCAAAAACTAACATTTATGATATCCTATATCCAAATATAGGAGTACAAAAGCAACAGTACCTTATTACTTTTAGCTTCATCAATGATCTCTTCAAGCAGATCAATTCTGCATACTTGGTTAGACTGGCTAACCACATCTTCCCCTCCAATCTCATCGTCAACATCACCGGCTTTACTCACAGAGCATCCTTGTTCAGAAAAAGAACAGGCACTCTCCATATTTATTTCTGCAGCAATAGGAGTGCTACGATCAAGTTCTGATTGAAGACTACATTCTTCAGAATTTGACATATGCCTTTGAGCTTGATCAACTGCTTCCACCTCAGAGCTTTCTCCCTCAGTCAAGGAAGGTTCATAATTCACTGATCTGTGGCTTATAGCACAGGTAATATCATCATGGTTATCAGCTGTAGGAATGGCAAAATAGTTCCCCTCGTTTCCATTGCCATTGTCATTCATGGGAGCAGGTTGCATTTCATGGCACATGCCAGAAGAAAACAGATTTTCACTCTCAACATCTGCACATTCTAGGTCATGATCAAAGCTTGTACTAGCACCGTGCTTCAAATCATTTGTTGCATTCACTGTAACCTTATCTGTGACATGTAAAGATAAGAATTCTCCAACCTTACCCAAGGCATATTGCTCCTCGCTTTCATTAATTTCGAGAAACTTATCAGTACTGCCATTGGAATTACAAGTATTTGGAACTTCAGTTACTTCCAAAATCAGCCCTTTATGTGGCTCAATAGAATGAGATGCAGTTTCTATATTTTCAGCAGCTACGGTTTCAACAAGCTGTTCATGCCTCAACATATTCCCTTGTCCAGCTATTTCAAAATGCAAATTGATCGTGAGCAATATATCAGTAAATCAGCTCAATGCAACCAAGGAAGATATCCATTAAGATACAAACACACACACACACACACACACACACATTCGGACAAGTAAATGTACCTTCTACATTTGCGACAGTTTCATACCCCTTATCACGTGGAGGAGTTGCAAGAGGGATGAACCTTTTAGACATTAGAGGAATGACTTCATTCAAGACAATTCCTGCGGCTAAGTCAACATCCTTAGAGTGCTCAATAGCCACAGCCCTGAGAATCCTGGCATCAACCTGTTCATTGCATTCGATCAAACATAGCCTATATCAGGAACATGAATCAATAATAAGCCTAGTACATTGCCAGATGACTAACTCATCCTCGAGCATAAGTACTAGCAGCATACCATTAGATTTTTAGTAGGACTAGATTTTTATTGATCATTTTTCCAAAAGCATGCAATTACCAGTAAGAATCAGAAATAGCTGTGTGCATGGAGAGGAGTTAAAGGCGAATATAGCAAAACACTGGTTCTCTACTCATCCAGAGCATCCACATTCATGCACCTACTATTAGATTAGATAATCCAGTGCATAACCCTTCATCTAATTTGTTTAATGTCTCCACAGTCCACACCCGTTAAATTTACCATAGGAATTCAGAACAACATAGAATAATAAACCCAGACGATTTAGCAACTAATCATAGAAAAAAGCAAGCTGAAAACAATTATTTTTTTCAATATATAACGCCTTGCCTGTGGAAATATCTCCTGCAAGCATTTGTAGACCGCGTTGAAACCCATCAGGAGCTGTTGACTGCAAGGTCCAAAAAAATAAGGAACTCGTTTTACGTTTAAGTTTTAGTAATGGAAACACATAACGTAAAAGTACAAAAAGCCATATATGCGAAATAATTGATTAGAACTCCCAATTCATTTAACAAAGACCCAGAGGGAAACAAACTAATTTCGCCGTTTTGGAGAATCAGACTAAAATATCACATATGCATGAAACCGCAACCCCCCCCCCCCCGGGGGGGGGAGAAGAAACCCGTAAGAACAACTTCACCGTTAAGTTTAAAAACCAAAACACCCTCCGCCCCAAAAGGTGATTAGGAAATTAAAGAAGCACACGAACAGAACTGCTGACAAAATTCTCTAAAACCACATACTGTAAATTGTCAGGACAATTCAGATACATTAAATTAGGTATGGCCACCAAGAGAGAGGTAACGAAAAATCAATGCAGAAAAACCCTAAGTATTCCGTCTTGCCAGAACTATTAGCACGGAGAAAGGGTAGACTACATTAGAAAGCAGAATCGCTTAGACAGAGAATCACCACGAAGCTTCCCCCCTGTCAACCGTCTTAGGATTTATTAACTTTTCGATCGCAACCCAAGGAAACAGAGATAGTTTAATAGGGATCGCACAAACCTAAAGTGATGACAGTGGAATTCAGAAGGAGACCCGGAAGAAGCACACGAAAAAGACGGCACCTCAACTATTTGTAGTCTCTGTTTCTCGGAAAATGTGGAGACAGATGGAGCCAAGGATTATTGTTTTTTCGGGCCTTTGACGTTCGAGCTAAGGAATTGGATTTGGATATATGTGTCGTTTCATTATCATGCGAGGACATTTTCGTCAAAACAAAATGAGTTAGTCCAGAGTCCAGTCTACTTTCTTTCATGTTTTTTTTTTTTTTCCCTTTCCAGTTCTACAATTTCGCAATGCGCTGCCTAGACGATTGCCCTGTTAATTTTCTCTGCGGGGTTGAGAGCAAGCAAAGGTTTCAGGCTTTCAGCCGTCGGCCAGAAATAAAAATAAATCAGAATAAATTCGTTAAAAAATATCCCATTAAATTTGGAGAAAATCCTAGTGAATCGAGTCTCCCTTTTCCAAAATCAGTTTAGTTTGTTAATTGAAAAAAGATTATGTTGTTACCCAAAAAAAACAAAGATTATGTAAGAAGTAAAACCATTATCCCTCCTATTTTTACCCAAAAAAATAACAATATCCCTTCTACTAAACAACCTTTTTAAATTGTGATCGTGCTACTTATATTTTTCATTAGACTATAAAGAAATAATAAATTTAAAAAAATAAAGAAACGATAAATGTAGTTAAGCTAATTGTTTAAACTGATAAGAAATTGCGGGATGTAACTAAAAGCCGCGTGGTGCGAAAACAAAGATTGGTCAAGCTGAAGAGCGAGGATAATCATGAAGGACAAGTGGTCGAAAACACCAGTTCTGGGGAAGATCAAAGACAAGAATATATTATTTTCCAAAATCCTAGATCGTCATTTTCATTTTAAGATTACAGGGTCTGTATCTTCATGCCGTCTTTCAACTCTCAACTAGTGATCACACAAACATAGTGGCGGCTCCATGCTTTTGTTGCCTGATTGAAGCTCATCGTTTATTGTCCAGAAAGAGGCTCCATCGATCATAGTAGGATCCCGGAGCTCCCATTGAATGTGAATTATCCTCCTCAACGTTCTTCAAAACTTTCCCTTGCTAGCTTGATTTCCCTGAAAAATAGAAATAGGATGGGTTCAGAAAAAATGTCTAAGAATTAGCAGACAGTTGGTCAATGTATGATTTCTCATTAACAACCATCAAAACCATCATGATTTTGTGAACTTCAGCGCATGGGTGCATAATGTCTCCACTAGAAGAGACAAAGATTTTTCTACCACAGGAACTGAGGCAGAACGTAAGTGTTTTAGTTCAAGAATAGAAAAAGAGGCATAAACTTGATTTCCATTCACAAATGACAAGTCTGTCCCCCAACACAATTGATTTCTATTGCATTGTTGAACTTACTGCGGGTTTGTGTCCAGGCAATCTCCGAGTAGATGGAATTCGTGCCACAGCGGCAGCAGCAGCCACACGAATTCTGCCATATTCATGATACATTCCAAACTCGATCAGTTATTAAAGCAACGAGAGAGTTCTACACATATCAGAGATAAGTTCAATCTATTTATTTCTTGTGGACGGCTACTTAAGATTTTTATTCAAGAACTTGGCGAGAGAGAGCGGTGTGGATAAAATACCTTCTGTGCACATCAACATACACATCTGTTTCATCTACTATTTCTTCCTGCATTGATAAGAACATGAGAAATTATTTCTTCAGTTTAAGTGGATAATACAAGATGTGACAAAGTCCAAGTGAAAATTACCTGTAGGAGTTCTTCAAAAACATCTTCAAGGGTTATGATGCCAATAACTTCCCCATCTTCAAGATTATCAGGCAAGTGTTGAGTACCATTTTGTTGCTTTCTGGGAACCAGAGGAGGTTTGTCAATAGCAACAATGATATTTTCCGCTTTGTCAGAAGTTTTGGTTAGCAATGGCATTGTGAGTTGAGAATTGTGATTCATGACTTTGTCTTCCTCAAGTTTCCCATTTTCACCACCAGCTTGAGTGTTATTTCTCTCCTTGTTCACCTTAACTACAGCTGCCATATGACTACTTCCTTTCTGGAACTCATTCAGAATGTCATACAAAGGCATATCTGATGGAACCCTGCGTTAATGAATAAGAATTTTGTCTATAGTAAATAATAGTACATCAGAAAAGAAGAAACATTTGGTTAATGTGTTTCACTTTCGCACCTAGGAATTCTTCTGATAACAATAGCACTAACCGGAGTTTCTGTTTCGGCTCTCACAGTGAGAAGACTTTTCACCTAACAGGAGAGAGGTCATTAGCGGCAATGAATAATTTCATTTTCAAGCATTCAGTGTTGGTGATCTCACTTACTAGTAAGAGGCCAATTATATTACTGGGATTCCCACAATACACAGGAACACGACTATGACCTTTTGCAAGAATTTTCCCAATTGCTTCCCTGTCACATGAGGAAAAGCAGAAACGTACTTCAGCTGTAAGTTTACAAATATGCACAGAAACCAGCCATAGGAGAAGAGGAGAAAGAGGTTTGGGATAACACAAAGACGTTTAAAATGATATTAAACTAGCAGATGTGATGAAGAAAGATAAATGAAGATTCTGCGACTGCTATGCACATTTGAACAGAAAAAGCTCAGGAAAATCAACCCACCAATCCAACTTGGAATCAATATCCAAAGAAAAGGTTGATTCAATTGGTGTCATTGCCTCCTCTGCAGTCTGAAATACGAATATACGATGCATAATTGCACTAGAAAAAAAAGGTCGGTGAAAAATGAGGCCCTCACTGAAGTTCACATGCTAGTCCTATTCTATTTGCCTCTCACACCCAAAAAAAAAAAAAGAATGTTGTTCAAAGCAGAAGCTACCTTTTCAGTAAGATCTAGTGCTCCGCTGATAATTGTTGTCTCGTCATGTGTGAGTTCGCCCCCTTTACCAGCCTAAAACGGTCAAAATTATGGATCAATTTATTCGGAAGATACTTTACTTTTTAATGCATTACTTCACTTAGTGTGAGTCATCATTCTCTTGTTCCAATGTAATACTCACATGACTTCTCATGCCAACCACATGGTAATGACTTGAAGGCACTATAATTAGCACAGAAGGAGATCCAACCGTTGATTTTATAAATGGATTACCTCTTGACTGTGGATTGAAACGAGGGCCTTCAATTGTGATCGCCTAAACAAGGCATCATTGTGTCCAAGAACCGCATCCAGAACCTGTGAGCATGGAGTTGCAGCATACATATGCTCAAAAAAACCATGAGCTTTTCAAGTGCAATTGACCAGGATCCTTGTGCTTTATGTAACATTAATCGGTTCAAGCAAACTTGCAAATTTCGAGTATTACCTTTCCAATAGGATAAGCAATTGGATAACAGATTATCATCAGAATGCGCACCACCCCTACGAAATTTGCACCAACGTAGAGCCTAAATCTTGAGCATATAGCTTGTGGGATAACCTAAACTCAAATTTCACACAGTTGACAGACATAAAATGCTTCAATATCTGTGTATAGTGCAAAAGGGGTTGGAAAAAGAAATTGTATATTTTACCTCTCCAAAAGCCAGAACAAATGTTACAGACAGTATTACTGCTAGAAAAGGGTGAAAAATTTTGTCAAGGTAAATTGGAAGTGCCTGCAGAAGAAAAACGGAACATACAGGTAGAAAAGAAGGATTAATATCAGAGATTGGAAAACCAGATAAACAGAAAGAGGTTTAAAGTATATTTTCAGTTCAATATCTGTCAAACAAAGCACATTTCAGCTTCTTTGTACCTGACTGACTGATAACTGACAATCTAATAACAATGTCTCTCTTTGAGGGGAGAAGGTGCCATCTCATAGCTAATGACCCTTACTCTAGGAGCATTCGGTAATTTTCATATTTCAGTAACAACGTGTACTAATAAGCTACGGAACAATTGAATGACAGTTTATGCTTGATGTGATCCAAGAACTAGCTAGAGAATAGTGTTATAACTTCAGAGTTGCGCAGAGGAATGTGTTGATCATTCAAAATATTCATACGGATATATGCCAGCAAAATAAAGATGCTGATTATTATCTAGGTACAACTGTTTGCACGTACCATAGTCTCTCTCCCTCTCTCCCTCCCCCCCCCCCCAAAAAATACTGAGGAATCAGTGTTCTGGCCATTTGCTTCGAAGTCAGAAGCAAGATAACTTTCTAAGTATCTAATTATGATGAATATAATTAATATAGCAAAAAAGATAGAGCAGAAGTAAATTAGGTTATGATTTACGAATACCTCCATGGCACAAGCATTGCAAAGAAGCAGAGTAACGAGCAGCTGATGCTGCTTCTGAATAACTGGCAATATAGCAGCTGTAAAAGGGGAATAGAAAGTAAAAGACGGCTTCATTAATAAACTCTCTCGCATAGCTTACATATATACAAACAGAGCAACAAATATAGTTAAGGACGAAGGAGGTTGACGAACCTGCTTGTTTCTTCTCTATGGAGGTGCCACTGCGCTGGAGAATTTCAAGGTCAACGATGCCCAAAGACATAAGGCCGAGGGTGAGACCAGACATGATGCCAGCGAAGAGGACGAGAAGGCAAGAAATCCCAGCATAAACGAACCACCATAACGTCCCGAACTCAATATCCTCAGCATCGTATACGATGTGGTCCGGCTGGAACCTCGTCGTCCCTCCAAGCTTCAATCTCAGGGAATTCAACGGCAACATAGTAAACGAAAACGATGATGAAAAAAAAAGACCCAGATGAACTAAGGGGCCACACTGGGGGGATTAAATACAGAAGAGGCATGAACATCATTGCATTTGCACAATAATTTACCCCTATGATCCTGCCCAGTGAGTGGGCTTCAGTAATTCTCTACCGACTACCGTTTGATAATGGACGTGGGCTCCACTGTCCCATGCTGATAAGCGGTCGACGCTTGTGCGTTTCGATTGTGTGCTCCGCAAACTGTCATTTTTCCAATTACGCTCGTGTGACAGGGTATGAGAGCGAACCAATAATGTACGTTTATGCATATGGGACATTACATTCCATTGTTTTCTAGCCAATGTAAGTTAGTACCGAACTCACGCCGCTTGGCCTGAATAAGCTTCCAACTTGCACATCCACATAACTGTATTGTCCCAACTAGATTATATTTTTGTCATCAATTTTTTTTATTTGATTTTTTTCCATTTCAAGTATTAGTAATTTTTAGCTTAGTTTAAATTAATAGTGATGAAATCATCACTAAGTGTGAGAGAAGATGGTTGATGAGGTTTTTCGGTAATATGCAAGGAGTTTTCCAATAAAATTCTATGCTCCTTAATCCGAATCTATTTATAAGATTTTAAAATTTGAATTGATTTGATCTTTTTTATAAGATTCTATTAAGGATTGTCTAAACATGAAATGTATTTTTACCAATTTTACTCTTAATTAATTACCTATTCGTTTTCATCCTTTTATCTTATAACTGTTATTTCTCTCATTAAATAAAGACATATTTAAAAGAATTAGGTTTAATTTTTATATATTTATTATTTTAAACTAATTTTAACTATTTTTTTAAATCGTATAATTTAATTATATGAAAATAGCAGGGCGAGCACGCGATCTTTAGCCATTGTTGATTATTTGCACCTGCCTTTTGATGAAACGAGCATGATTACTACTTGTGGATGAAAAAAAGCCCACCTAACATCTCCTTTTGCTATTATTATCACTATTTTATCTTTTAATGAATGCCCGTTTCCCTATATTTTGGATCCCATTCCGGCAGGCGGCAGACCCTTAAACTGCGAGCAACCTTACTCCCTGAGCTGTTTGAAAATTGTATCAGGACGCAACATAAGGCTTTGCATGAGGGTTGCTCAAAACGGAGTTTTGAAGCCCAGCCCAATATGGGGACCAAAAATTCGATACTCCTTGCAACCCTTTACCTCTTTCTTCTCAGGCTCTTTAATCTTCTTAGAACGGGCAAAACGAATTGAGCGCGATTCAATAAGTATAGAAGTTCAAAATTATTTTAGTTTAGAAAGGACTTTTAGATGAGCCCTTGCACCAAAAAAAATTTAGGGGTGTTTGGATGCTTTTTAGGGGGTGTTTGGCATTCTCAAAACCACGGTTTCAGAAGCACTTTTCCGCAAAACGAGATAACATCCTCCACATATTTACTTTGTAATTCGTAAAAGCACTTTTGAAACTATGGTTTGGTTTCTATTCAAACACCCCCTTAAAATCATGGCTTTTGAAACCATGGTTCTAGAAAATCTAAACACCTCATTAAAACCCAATAATTGATTATTATGCCAAACCATGGTTTCAAGGCTAAAACCATGGTTTTTTAAGAAGCTAGGTGTTTTGGATTAATTTTTTTAGAAATGATTTTACAGAGTTCAAGATAAGTATATGAGAGAAATTTTATTTAAATTTATATGAAAGCACTTCTTTTAAATGCTTTTGAGAGGTCCCAACTTTTTGGGTGGAAAATCAAGATTTTATCAATATATATACATATAATCGTTAATTAATTACATAAGTAATAAATTGATCTAACATATGTACATTCGTTATTTATATATTTTTTTGGTAATTTACACATTAAAAAAGTAATTTTAATAACATTCTCATTTTATCAAAAAAATTTTTGTATAGAATCTATTCCACTCAAAATCTACTGCTTAAAGTCACTTTTATCACTTTTTTTTTTTTAAGAATCTATTCCGAAAGTTAATTCAAACACCATCTTAAACTAATTCTCAAGGCGGTTTTCAAGAATTTTTTTATGTTTTAATTTTGAATTAAAATATGAAGATACAATTTGCTAGATATTTATTCTGGGTGATGAAGATAAAGTTGACAAGATTCTTGACTTTACGTGAAGACAAGGATAAAAGAATATATAATTTTGGATCTGCTACGCAGTAAGTACTTTTAATTTTGGATCATGGGGTTCGATGAATGACTCTCTTTTTCCTGTTTCCCGAGCTTCTTTTTTGTCACCATTGTTTTCAGAACTTTGCTCTTTGAATCTGTACCCTGCAATGATTTTGCTTGGTTGACGAGTACTTCGGGGAATATTTTGGCAGTTTGGCATGTCCTGCGTAATATCTCCCACATCATGCATCTATTGCTTTTTTTTTTTTTTTTCATGCTTGAAAAGCTGTGCCTTTGAAAGTTGAGCTTCACTTGAGATTTATATATTTCTATTGCAAGGCCTGCAAAAAATTCTCTCTACAAGTAGCAGTATAACTTTCATTTCAATTCTATCTACCTGGGAAAAATTCCATCTTGGATCTAGCATGCCACTTACAAAGAGCCACCTAGAAGAGCCATTTGCCACATATCCATTTTTAACGCAGTTTTTGCCATGCCATGGTCCCTACGCCAATTTTCAGATGTTCAGGGATCAACGACTTTTGGGAAAAAAAGAAGCGTGCATTAGGAGGGGTGAGTTTTAATTGAAGAAATGAACCATGGGAGTTTGGGACTTTGATTGGGTTGAGTACATGGGCATTGTTGTTATATATTATTTTCTTTGTGAAAAAATAAGTATCCTCCTATTAGAAGTAATCCTATTCAAGATACTGTCAGGCACTAAATGTGAGCACCTCTCCCAGCAGGAATTCGAATCTTTGTTATTTATTACTCCTCCGGTCCTTAATATAAGATTTATTTAACTAATTTGATTAAATTAAAAAAGTTAGGTAAACTAGTTAATTTTAAAAAATATGACATATTTTTCCTAAAACACCAAAATCATCTTCCTTAATATCCTCTCTCCCTCTTCTACTTAATTATGGCTGAAGGAGTATCATAGGGGTAATTTAGAAAAAATAATAAATATAAAAAATAGATCTTATATTTATAATTAAAATCAACTCAATAATTAGGTCCTCTATTAAGGGTCAGAGGAGTATTTTGTTAAAAGCCAAATGCAGCTTTGATTGGGCTCACTAATGAAAACAAAATAAGGCCTTTAAGCTTTTGGCCCGTTTAATTGTAGTGGATTCTCTTGTCTCTGAAAGTTGAACTATGAGCCCATCTTAGTTTTGTGCTTTTGCAAGAAAGTCCCCTGACTTCTGGTTATCTTTTTGAAGTTTGTTTAGAGTTCCGTTTAAAATAAATTTTTAAATAAATTTATATAAATTGAAATAAAATTTTTTTTATATATATTTGTATTACGTAAATTATATTTGAAAAGCGACTTATAAATTCATTCGCTCGCTATGTTCATAAGGGCATGGTGGCGGTTGAACGGCTAACCTGCTCGTCCGCATCAGGTATGGTCAACAAAACTCGCCACATTGTCCTTCACAAGCTAGATGCTGCTTTTGCTCATCACAAGTTCAATCTTCACGTGAAAAAATTCATAAGTAGCCTCAAAGTAGTACGGAGAAAAGACCATGAACTAGACCTGGCAATAGAGAAAGACAAGCGGCATAAGCTCAGCACTCCTATTGTGAAGGAGGTTCTGAATGAACCGGGTCAAGTAATTTCATTGCGATATCTTGAGAAACAGCGCGAGAGGATGTCTTAATTTCAAAATTACAACCTTTTTAAACCAAAACCCTCGCCTGTTTGATGTCTGCCATGATCGTATCAAACCAAAATCAAAGCGTGTTTGCTTTCCAAGAGTAAGCGATCGGCTTAGAAATTTTCTGGAAGAAGACAAAAGGATTTACAGAGAAAACGAGCTCTTAATTGTGTCGAAGCTATGTATATTGTTAATGATTTTGAAGGATAAGGTGATTAGCGCGGATAAATTGCTTCACGTGAAAAGGGAATTTGGGGTCCCGAATGATTTTTTGATTAATTTGATTCTGAAGTATCCACAGTATTTTAGGTTAACTAGGTGTCCTAGGGAGGAAAAATCATTTCTTGAATTGGCCTCCTAAAACCCCGAATTTGCAAAATCTATGATTGAGCAAAGGGTTGAAGAGGAGACGAAATTGATGAGGATTATGGTTTGGTCAAATTTCTTCGTGAAGCTTCCACCAGGAGAAGATGAGGGAGCGGACTAGAGATTGGACTGAGCTTGATTACATATCGTTATACGAGGATGTGTCCCATTTGGATCAAGCATCAGGAGAAATGGAGAAGAGGACCCTTTGAGTATTTCACGAGCTGCTTTCTCTTCTGTTGTACGAAAGGATTCCAGTGCCAATATTGGGAAAGTTTTACAATGACTATAGGTTTTCAAACGCATTTCCAAGTGCATTTACAAGGCTTTCAGGGATTTTCTATATATCCTCAAAAGGAGGGATTAAAACAGCAATGTCAAGAGAATCTTACGAAAATAGTGAGTTGATTGATCGAGATCCACTGCTTGAGATAAGAGGTAAATTTGTTGAGTTGTTTGAAGAGGGTTGGCGGCAAAGAGCAAAGGAGTTGCGATTGACAGGAGAACAAATTAAGGAAGACATGGAATTTTTAGCTGCTAAAGCTAGTGAGGGTAAAAAAAGCATTATTAAGGGATAAAATGCTTTAAGCGAAAGATGGCTTTGATGACCGTAAGAAGAATAAAAAAAAGTGAATCATTATTGACGGCAGATAAATTACACTGAGAGATTAAAGTTTATATTATCATACATGTTGAGATGCCCAGATTATTGTAGGAAAAATTTTGTAGTTAGTACTCTGTGATAAATGTTATTAAAGAAAAAGCTGGAAGTTTGTTGTAGAGTAATTTTACTTGGTGATTCACAATTTTTTCAGTCCCGATGGTTGAGACCGATTTCATATTAGTGGAGCAGAGAAAGATTGCTGTTTAGAACATATGACTAGATTTGGAAACGACAAGCAACTTTCCAATTTGAAAACTTGAGTCGAATTCTATAACTTAACTCATCTTGGTAAAATGGGCTTAATACATAAACTCGTTCCGTTTGCCTTACTAACCAATCTCATAATGCTCGTCATAGCAGGCCTTAATTGAGATTATGGTCTGACAAGCACCGTACGTTGAATACCTTTACGTTTGTGTTTGTTTTCTTTCCGAATGAATCTCGCTTTTTCTGTTTTTCATATTTGAGCAGTTTCAATGGTTTGCGATAAGAATTCAATGGCATGGTTCTCTGTATTGTCATTTTGAATTCCTACGATGCCAGCGATATAGATTCGAAGCTCATCGAATGGTAAGAATATCGAAATTCCGCGGGAGAAATCTGTAACAATTGTTGTTTATGCGAATGACGAAAATTGAAATAACTCGAGGCCGTTACTCTGAATCTGAGCGGAAACTCGTCTGCCGCCACGCCTCTGTCTCAGAGCAGAACTGGATTCATCGTTTACTCTGTTCATGGACCGTCGGAACTATAATCTGAACAAAAGAGCAACGAAATAAAATTCGATGGATGGTCATACGCGTTCCTTGAATTAATGGAAAACAATTTACTAGTACTAAATTATGCCTTCCTCACAGCCTCACAGGATCTGCCTGTTAACATGTTTGAGTTAATTCTTTAAAACTTAGTTCAGGAACCAGGTTGTTGGTGCGATAGTGATTAAGATAACTTTGTAAGTCACCTACAAAGTCGTCACACACAATGGATGAAAAAGTATAAACGAGTCGGCCGTAACCATTCTCTTGGCAACCCCACTATGCTCTTGAATCACCGAATAAACAATCAAATGGCGGCAAGAAGCATACGGGTATGCAAGTATTTAAACTAGGATTACAGGGTCACAGCAACATTGAAAGCTTTTTTTCAGTCTCTGAAACGTCAGCAGAAGAGAGAAAGAGAGATCGAACATGGAAGAAGCGAAGGTTTTTTGGTTAATAACAATGACTCTGACATTTCTGGCATTAGTGCCGATGAGGGAGTGCGACATTATGATGTCACCGCCGGGACCTCGCCCGCTCTGTGCAACCCAGTTTTCGCTAGTAAACTATGCTTGCTCATCACTGCCAATCGTGAGAAGGCCCCCAGGTTTACCTGCAGAGTCCGACGACGAACAACACAGCCATCACCGGCCCCGGCACCGTCACCGCCAGCTTAGCCCTCAAGAAGAAAGTTGCTGCCGGTGGGCTCAGGATGTGGATAGCCAATGTGTGTGTGAACTTCTGCTTCACTTTCGCTTGCCCTCATTTCTAATGAGGCCATCGCATCAGTACACGCTCACCATTGGAGAATCTTGCGAGGTCACTTACTCGTGCGGTGGCCCCATCTGATTCATAACTTTGCGCTATCCGACATACCGGTAAATAATTTAATGTGTTAGCGTTCCTTTTGAGGTGCGCTGGAGAAAGAAGCTACGGTCACCTGTCGTCTTTAGTCTTTTTCGCCTTTTGGTGTCTCTCATATTTGGGTGGTGCGTACTCTCCATTTTCACTGTGCCATCTAAAATTGGGAATAAAGTGAGTTACAAGTGTGTTGGGAAAGCGAGGTGCTTTTAGCGACAATATATACCACGTGATCAATTACAGAAGTGTTGTAAGAATGTCAAAATCTCCAGTGAGTTACCATTAAAAACAAAAACAAAACAAGACGACCCTTGAGAAACTCTAAGAGCAACGAATCAAAGTTAAAACACAAGCACACAACTCACTGAAAGATTCGTGTTTTGGTAAAGCTTGGGTCACCGAGTTAGGGCCAATTGCCGGAGTGATCAGTGATGTGCCTAAGGTTATGATTGGCTCAACGAGAGAAAGAGAAGGGGAGGGATTTTAATGGAGGGAAGGGAAGAAGAAGAAAGTAGTAGAATTTTAATATTATCTTATTTGGATTTATAAAAAAAAAGGAGAGGAGAGGGAAAAATATTTTAATATAGATAATTTTGCTCTTATTTTATTTAAGATATGAGCATAATGGTTATAACATGACAAAATATGAACATAATGGTTATAACATAACAAAATATGGGCATAATGATCACAACATGATAAAATATTATCCTTTCCCTCCAAATTCTCCTAATTTTGAAGGGGAGGTTGAGGAGGGGAGGAGAGGGAAAAAATTTTCCCTCATTTCCTAAAATTTATGTGTTGCCAAACAAGAAAAAATGATTAAAATCCCTCCCCTCCCATCCCCTCCCTCGTACCAATCACACATTAAAGGATGAGACTTTCCGCTATACAACGTCGGAGATTCCAGTATTCTCATGTCTTTTAACCTAAAGTCCTCACTTTGCTCCATTGCAGCTGGGTAATTTCCTTTCACTCTTTGATTTTTACTGTCCCTTGCTAATTAACCGTGCGTGTTTGTGCGTGTCAATGGTGCTACATTCATCGAGCATCAGTGAATCCGCTAATATATCTATATATGATATATCATAACCATCCTTTAGAATCCGGACAGGACATGGTTATGTGAGTTTGGGATGATCAATGGCACTCTCACTGTAAAATTTTCTCAAAAAACTAATCCAAGTAATTAGTTAAATGAAGCCTAGTTTCAGTGGGCGTTAAGAATGAATGTAGAGTTTTTTGAAATGATTTATAAACAATTTTTTAACCTTGATCTATGAAATATAAAAAGATGCGAAAAAAATTTTATCTTGTAAAACGTGTTCATGAACACTAAATAACCACATGCAAACAAATTAGAAGTCAATGGAGGATGTGAGGCGGTGCGATTGAAGATTGTGCTGGGAGGCAGTGGGACTACTGCTCTGACCAAAAGCTGAGGAAACTCAACTTGCAGTAATGGAGGGGCGTGTGGGAATCCAAATAAAAAAGGAGAGAAATTAATAAATGATATTATCGTGGAGGAACAAGACAAGAGGAGGGGGGTAAAAGGCCTTTTTATGCGATGCTTCGAAAAGAAAGATTATATACTTCTTGGACCATTTTTCACTTGAAAAAGAAATCATATCTCACCGTGGGTCAAAGATAAAATACGATACCTACAGCAATACGACAAATTATTCATTTATCTTTCTTTACCTCCCCTTTTCTATCCACCTTTCTTTTTCCCCTCTTTATGTGTGTGTATATATCTCTTATGTCCATCCATCTTTCTTCAGTTTTCAAACCAAGCTTTTATATTTTTAGAAACCCCAACTTTTATAACTATAAAGAGTAAATCACACTATGTTTCTTGAACAAAAAAAATACACTCTTTCTCGAAAACTTTATTGGAGCCATATAAAATTTGTTATGATTTTCCGAGCAAAATACACATTTATTTTGAAAACATGAAAAAGTGATTGTAAAATTTGAAAAAAAAAGAAGAAGAGAAAATAGAAAGATGGTTGGGATCTAATATTTATTTTTGGGGGAAAAAAGAGAGAAAACGCTTGCTGTAAGCCTTTGAGTTTACACACCATCTTAAAAGGGAAAATTGTGTGACTGCGAGAGTCACCTCACATGCGGGGAAGGCTTAAAATAGATAGAAAAAATAAATAGAATGAAAACACGATTAAAGAAAAATTTAAATATAATGTGCATTCTATTATGCGATTTTTAAAAATCAAACAATACTACCTCCGGTCCTAATTATAAGAATCAGTTGACTAATTTAAAAAAATTAAGGAAATAAGTTAAGTTAGTTATTTGTAATAAATAAATGTTGTCTTTCCTAAAATATTCTTGTGTTGGCTAAAATTATAATTATTGGAAGGACTATCTTAAAAAAAGTTGGGTAAATATAAAAGACAAAATAGATTGAAATCTTATATTTAGGATAAACATAAAAATCAAACGGGATCTTATATTAAAAAAAAAAAAAGTACTTTGTTAAGGTGTTTAAAAAAGGATTTTAAAAAGCAGCAGAACAAGTTGCTGCTGTTAAAAAAAAAAAAGAGGAGGAGAGGTAATTGAGGATGGAATGTGGTCCCAAACAGAACATCCATTGAGAAGCAAACCGGTTCGTGTACGGAGCGCCGCATAATTTTTCATCTGCTATCTGTGCGCTCTTGGAGTCCACTCTCGCCTCATGCCCCACCCTTGTTGTACGGCCACATGATTGGAAGTTACGCTCTCCTGCTCTCCTCTTCCCTTATTCGTATTCTTCAGTCTTCACTTTTTACTAATCATCTTCCCAGAAACCGCCACCGTCCATGCTTGCTTCTCCCTTCTCTCACCACGTACATCCTTTCTTTTCTTTATTTTCAAATTTTTGGATCTATATACACACACATACAAGATTCTGAGAAACTAACTTTGTTAGACAATCTGAGCAAGTAATTCAAGATTTTCGGACTATTTTCAATACCTAATGGAAATATGTAATTGGAAAAACCTTTCAAGCAAGTCTAAAGTTCTTATTTCATCCTCTTTTCTACCTGCTCGCCATATACTCAGCATTCTTATATGGATTGAACAGTTTATATGAGAAAGGTCAAGACTCGAAGACACATGTCTTGTTTTGCCATGATTTTTCTTTGTTTTTGAAGAAATACAAACTCTTAAATGAGTAAAGCTTCCGTCTTCATATTCTCATTTGTTTTGCTTTTCTTGTTTAAAATTGATGCTGCATTAAGCTATCCAAGTCGCAGCAATTTTTTCATCCTTAAACCACATTAATATCATCACATGTAAAAAAGAATTTGCTTTGTGATTTTTTGTTGATTCAAATTTCGGTGGCACTTTATAAAATGATATTGATTTACTACTTCAAGCTTTTTCTAGCCATTCCCTTTTTGATAAAATTGATGTTGTGTTAACTCCGTTTTCAAGATTTATGCCACTCCAACTTCAGTTGTATAAATGGTTTTCTTCATTTTATAAAATTGATTCTTTTATTAAAAAACACTTCGCCACATCCAAGTTACATCGGTTAACGGGTCAAGTGAAACTACCCTTCTTCCAAATCCTCAATTTTTTTTAAAAAATACTGGCTTTATAGTTATCCGTCACAAGTTGGCGTCTTTGCATCCACTTTATTTGTGTCATCATTACCATATCAATCCATATATCTATCTGGGTTTAATCAGTCAACATCATTATATTCATGTTTATAATTAATCACAGGGTTTATTATGAATAGTAAAATTTATTTTAATTTTGTACGGGGCAAAAAAAGGTCAAGCTTCTCACAATGATTTTAATTTTAGGTTTAATACAAATTTTAGATCCTTAAGTTTATTCTCATTTTGATTTTAGCTCTTTAATTTCAAATTACAGGTTTTAACCTTTCAAGAGGCAAAATAGTCAAAATTTTTATTAGATTATAGGACCTAATGTTATAAATAAAAAGAAACTTAAGAAACTAAAATTTTTGATTTGAAACTTAATGAACCAAAATCAAAATGAAAATAAAGTTAAAAAAGACTCATATTTATATTAACCCTTAATTTTATTCATGCAAAGATTAAAAGGGGGTCAAAATTCGTCAGTCATCACACAGGACACGAGTGTGCCCCCAGCGGCTGAAGATGAGAAGACGAAGCAATGGCGCTCTCCAGCGATGGCAATCTCAGCCCTCCTGCCACGCCACTCTTCGTCGTGGTTTTCAAGTTGAGAAGGAACTGAGCGACGATCATCGCGCTTGGCTCCGCCACCATCTTCCTCCACTCCTCATTCGCCTCTTCTTCTTCCCCGCGCTTTCGGAACGCCGATGTGGCGTCCACGCGCTGTATTTTCCATCTCTTCATGTTCCTCAAGCTCTGGATCTTCCCCAGCTGTTTTCCCGCCAATTTCTGCGTGTTGTCCTTCATCTCCCTCAGCGCTTCTTCCAACAACCTCTGCCTCGTTTCCTCATCCGCCTGTGTTTCCCTCCGAAAATATTCATCAAATTCGGGAACTCCGATTGCCTTCCTGATTCCTCGTGAATAGTCCCCTTTTGGATTGAAAAAAGCCCTCAATTCGTTCACCATTCCTTTCTTGAACATCTCATCCACCCGTTCTGCCACGTACGAATGAAGAACGGGCATGCCCACGTCCACCCAGAGGCAACAGAAATCGTACCTTGATCGGAATTTATAGTCGTCGTCGTCGTCGATTAAAGCCTCCAGGAACGAAATAGAGCCTCCGACGATGATCGGGAGCTTTCCGCGACTCCTAATTGTCTCAATGGTTAGTGAGGCCTTCTCACAGAAATTGGTAGCCGTGAATTCCGAGTTTGGATTCTGCGTTCCTAGTAAATGGTGAGGAACACCACGTTGCTCTTTCTCAGTGATCTTGTTTGTCACTATGTCGAGTCCTTCGTACACTTGCATTTTATCAGAGTTGATGATCTCCGCAGGAAAACGTCTGGCGAGGTCGATGGAGAGCCTGGACTTTCCGGCGCCGGTGGCCCCCATCACCAACACAACCTTCTCCTTCTGCCGCGGAAGAGTGGTAACGTTTATTTTTGAGCTTACAGAAGAAATATTTAGCAAGGGTTGTGTTAGTCTGCAGATTACCGTAGAGATGGTCATGGTGAATAATGAAGAACTCTAAATAGAGAAGAATAGATAATTAACCGCTAACAAATTAAGAGAAGACAGACTCAATGAGGATTCTACCCTTGAAAAAAAGACTCAATGAGGAAGAAGTCCCATTGTTTCTTTAGAGCTGACACGCGAACTAATCAAGGTTGATTTGTGATCGAGTAAGAGCATGGGCGTGGTATTTATAGGCTTGATAGAAAGAGGTCAGAAGTGTCACTGCCTCTGTTAGTGGACTTGCTAAGAATTATTAAATAGTCAACTAGGAGAAGTGGAATTGCTAAATATTCTTCCCAATATCTCCTTATCCCAACGTAATTTTTTTTTAGCTTTATACCATATGAATGGTCTGAGCCATAGATGAAAGAAAGAGGAAGTGCAAGGCCGTGGTGTAGTCTAGGTAATTAAACTCAGTGGGCACAGGGAGGTTCTTTTCATAGTGGGCTCATTTTTGTGGCAAGAACAGCAAATTGCTTTAGAATATGCCTCTGACAAGGTCTTTCTAATTATTCCATTTTGTTTGTACGTTTCGGTTTTTGTCTTGTATATCCTTTTCTTGCTAGCTATCTAATAATATCTACCAATTAAAACCACTTTCCCACGAGTTCCATCTCACAGGATAGGCTTAAATATGTGAAACTCTTACTTTGTCCAAATATAAAATATTTGAATCCACACTGAGATTTCAAAATTCTCAAACCCATTAGAAAGATTAGACGTGCGAGTCAAGAGAGGAGAAGAAGTGCTATTATTTATTTAATATTTTGTTAAATACATACAACATACACTTCAATCATATGTATATAATTTGTGGGTGTTGGTGTGTTTTTCATAAAGTGAGTGGCCAAATAATTAGTGGTCTTAATGTTGCATAATGCGGAGGAGAATGTGACAAATAAAGGGAAATAAAGAAGGATGATGTAAGCAAAGGCATTTGTTCTGGGGATGAACTGTAAGGACTAGTACTGATCAGTGAGTGAGTAAGTTGTGAAATGGACATCGATGGAGAATGGTTCCGTGCATGAAGATGGATAGATATGGAGAGGTTGACAGTGTGGTAATACGACTCTTGCAGTTGAGATTCTTGTAACACCTGTTCTAATTTGTCAAAACAGCCTTTATTTCTCTTACCTAAGTTGGTCCCAAATTCCATATTATTATGCACTGATGACTTTGCTTCCAGACGTTCCAGATAGTTCTTCTTTGATTGCGCAAGCCATCGACTTGAACTTGAAATTATATTCCATAGACACAGCATATATACATGGCCGTTAATTTGTGTACGTCTGTTTGGATCACTTGTGAGAAGTGATTTTGCACCGTAGAAGATGTAAGAAAAATTTTGTTTGATAAAATGTAAAAGTGATTTTTGAGAGTGAAACCAAGTCACCATTGACACTAACTTCTCTGTAAGTTTAGCTGCTTTTGGTTGAGTTTGCTTATTGGTATTATGTTATAGTAGCGCAAATCACAGCGATTGGTGATTGAACTGGAACGGAAAAATATATTATAATTGAAATGATTTGAAAGAAGAGAAAAATTCGATGCCTTTAGATAATGCGGTGGAATTTAACAAGTCACAGCGACGTTAATTATGTGATAAGAGATAGAAGGCACAGTTTGGTATGCGGCGTGTGTTCATTGGATTCATTCATTAAAGGGTATACCACACAAAGAATAGAGAATAGCACAAATTCCATCCTCAATTTGCCAATAAATATTCAATACAAGTATCATGGATTTGTGCTTGCGGCATGCCCCAATGCTTTGACTCTTGTGGACCAAAGTAGATACCATGTTTCACTTCATCATTGATAAATTGCCCCGAATACCTTAAAATGATTCATTTGGATAATATTAATTACGCCTTCTTATTGCATTCATTAACTTCTAATCACCTGTTCGTTTTGTCCCACAGAATATCTTCTGAACTCCATATGATAATATTTTATTGATCTTATCTAACAGATCAAGCAAGCATAACTTCCCACCATTCCATTGGTAGACAGAGTTAATGGATACTTATATTTGTTATTGACTATTAATGCTCATCCATCGCGAATTTATGTTTAACCAAAGATTAGGTATCCCCTAATTATTAATTAACTTTCCAGTCTTGCATCTCCAATAATACTTCGAATTCTCTAACGTCAAGACTTACACTTAAGATTATATTCGCAGTCACTTTTTAAAAACTATTTTATTATCAGGCATCTCAATTAAAACATAAAAAAAAAAAAAACCCATCGTCTCTCAACACCTCAATAATATATATAATATTTAGTTCAAAATATTTATCTGTAGAAATAATACAATATTATAATATTATCAATAAACCATATATTTATTTATTGCTAGTACATGTTACGCTGATTTTTTTTTTTTTTTAATGTGGTCTTCAATTTGAGTTTAGTGAATGAAAAGGCTATATGGGGAGATCTTCAACTCATGTATGTCGTTTAACTCGTTGAATGATTATAACGAAAATTAGTTAGTTCATAACAATTTTATTCTTATAATTATTCTTATGAACTTATAATTAAGTACGTACTAAACTAATTTCTTTCAAGAAAAATATGTGCATGACTTTTTTTCAACAAAAAAAAAAATCATAACTACTTTTTACAGGTCCCTGGCCACCCCAAAATTAATGGATGGCCTCTTTCAAGGAGGGGCACGAGGCATCTTAATAAATTTCAAAGAGTTGATAGAAGGACTGCTGGGAAGGGAAAAGATTATAAATATTAAATTAGTATTGAGAAGGAATGAGGTATCCATGCAGAGTCACATCAAGAAGATTATAATTAGCTTTTTTCTTTAAGCTCATCATATCATTTCAATCATCACTTAGAAAAGAGGTTCCATGTAGATCTTTTTTATTTTTTAAAAAAGATTTTAACTATGTGCACGAGTCTTATCATGCACAACACAGCATCCTTGAAGTCAACTAAATTCACTTATGGTTTCTTCTTCTTTTTTCCCATAATTAGGAATTGTATGATTTTTTAGAATTTATATATATAGAGCATATTTGTTATTCGTCTCATATATATATAATTCTTTTCGTTAATTAATATAAGAACTAATTAATTAATCTGAATAAATTAAAAAAATAATTAAGTTAATTATTTATAATAAATAGGTGTTGTTTTTCTTAAAATATTTTTACTATTTGATGAAACATTTACCGTGTATAACTACTGCAGTTTACAAGAACTATTTCTAAAAATAAAATTAAATATCAAAGATAAAATAGATAAAGATCTTAGATTTAGAATCTAATTAAATATCAAATTAGTTCTTATATTAAATATATATTATATAATGTGAGTACATATTATTAGGGGAAATTATAAGCGCGTTGAATGTGGAGCAATTATGATTGTGGCACGCGAGCCGATATTTTAGGGATATGATAGAATATGGAAACAACCGAAGAATGCATTCACTAAATGGTGAGAATCCAAAATAATTTAGTTTGTCTCTGTCATTTAATACTAATAATAAACTCAGTTATTTGTTGGCAAAAAAAAAACTCAGTTATTTAATATTATAATGTGGCATAAAAAATAAGGGAAAAAATTTATTCACGTAAGTTTTATTTAGATCCATATGAACATGATCCACTCACATTTAAGATGACCAGAGAGTTTGTTTATTTATTTATTTATTTATTTATTTTTCAGTGGTTAATATCATTTTTTTTTTCTCACTTGATGTATGTAATCTCGGCCAATGAAAAATTAAAATGAGAATGATTACGTCAAAACAATCGAAGTCCACTTTGTACCCAATGCTCCAGCTTTGGTGTGTGAAGTCATTAGTACATCCCAAGATGTAACAATTATGATGGTGTGGATCTTTTATGATTTTATAGGGGTTTATATTTATCCAATAATTCATCTCGTACCTGAAATATTTTTTTTGAAGTATGTGCAGCATTCTAAAATATGTATAGTTCATCCAGTATTTTCAATTTTTTTTAGGTCTATTCATCATACTAATATTTTGTGATTTATCTAGCATTTTAAAATATTTTTTGAGGTTTGTTTAGCATGCTAAAGTATTATTTAAATTAGTTATTTATAATAGATATGTATTATTATTTGTATTAGTTAAAACTATCATTTGATAAGACTTTTAACATGTACAATTACTACAAGGACTATTTTAAGAAAAAAATAGATAAATATGAAAGACAAAGTATATTTGGGTCATATATTTAAAATCAAATTGAGTGTCAAACTAGTTTTTATATTAAGGATTGTACCCATACTTATTCATCTATAAAATATGCACTTATCAAGTAGTTAAAAGCTATCATTAGCTCTGATTTGATTAACAATTGATAAATAATGTTTAAGTACGTACCAATCTGATGAACAAGTAGTGATACGGTTACTTCTAGTTCCTTCTATATACATGTAATGATCCTGCCGCCTTGTGAGGCCACATTGATAGCATTATAAATCGTGAGCAATATGTTATAGAAGTAGGAGTGAAAATGCAATCCCAGTGTCCCAAACTAAAACTAAATTCCATTGACAAGACACACAGCAACACTAGAATTGGGAATACATGAATGTGGGTGTGTGGCATTAATGAGCCATTTCATCAGACTTACTATTCAACTTCTGGTCATTTCTGAAAAGCCTTGTCTCAGGCTCGGACGCAGCCTGCACTAAATTATCATCTCATTTGTTACTGTCTTGACTTCTTGCTCTTGCCAAGTTTCGCCTCTTGATTTCACTTCCGTCTTTTATTCAAAAGTGCGTCCGTGAGTCATCACTATTCCCTCCTTATCTATGCCCCTTTTTGTTGCAGGGTTTTGTGTGTTTAATCTTTTTTGAGCTGTTTTCTATTGATCAAAACCATCGTACGTCCGCAGTTTTCTGGATAAGTTGACATATGAGGCCTATATCCTCTTGTCCAACGCACTAATTGACCTCCAGGAGGACCTGTGAAGGACTAGAAGTTAAAATTGAGATCCTGAGGAGATGACCAATTCAAAGCCACTCTTGTGGCATTCTTTATCTATAGAGATTGAAATTTATCTGGGGATAAGAATCTAAAGGCTACCTTATATAGTTGTAAGCTATACATGAAAGTTGTTTGAGCCAAAAGCTTTAGAATGGAGATAGAATTCTTCAAAACCAGCTTTTCAACTACTGGATAAGGAAAATATATGATGAGAGTTTTTATCTCAATTTACGTATATAGGATGAAACAAGGACTTGTGGAGAAGAAATTAAAGGCGGTTACTTGGTAGACTTGAAGAATGAGAAAAGAGGCCTTTGGGTCATCTGCTGCGTCAATGAACGGCTACAGAGTACGTTGCAGTACGTCCGCGAAACGAAGATGATATGCTGGCCATGTATGAGATTAAATCAAGATTAATTGAAAAAAAACCCATATATTCGTCTTTGCTTCCTTTGTCCGCTCATGTATTATCCATCACTCTTGCCATTAAACCTAGCCGATATGAATACACCAGGCACAAGATTTCTGCATCAACATGCATAATAATAATCTGACGTATTTGTAGAGTAAAGGTTCTAATCTCCTCTTCAATGCAACTTCACCCAAGGGATATGTGTTTGTAAGTCTGACAAAAGAGCTATATGATCCATTCATTTTAATTATAACTAGCTCTACGGGATAGCCGTTAGCTTGCAAAATTAACAGACTGGCTAGGTAAACTTAGCCATTCATTCAAGTTTAATGAAACTTGGAGTTTTAAAAGTTGATCGGACAAAAATAAATTAGTTTGATAAAAGTCATTTATTGTATTCGAATTCATATTGAAATTTGCATGTCTTAAATAAACGATTAAAAATTTTGATTCATAATTTGTATGGAAACTAAATTTAGCAGGGAGAGTCTAATTTTTACCCTTCCAACCTGAAAAAAATATTAGTTTATTCTATTATCAAGTATATCTATGTGAATTACACAGTTAATTTTTTATGATCCCTATGTTGATATAAAATACCACTCTTCTGTTTCTAAATATAAAACCAATTACACTATAAAATAAATTTTATATTAAAAACTAGAAGAGTATTATGGCCTAGCATGTAAAGGTTTTTTTTGTTGTCAGTGCTCTAAAGGCCAATCGACCCAGCATGTGGACTTGGACAGCACAGGATCATGGCATCAATATAACCTTTTAACATAGTGGGCTTCAAACAATAATCTCGCTAGAACCTAGAGCTATAATGCCAATTTGCCCCTCATTGCACGAACAGCAGAATTGACCAAAATACTTAAGAAGATAGTGCCCTTGTTTTGAGTTGTTTAATGGTTTAAAAAAACGATTAAAAGAAAGATAAATTTCCCCATAAACGAAATCCTTTCGTTTGTTCAGACTCGTGAAATGCCACCAAACATCTGCATAGCCTGGCGCAAGTCTTCAGCCAAAGACAAGGGCAACAGAAAAAGGCCCTTACTCTCTAACAGCTGAGCTGCTGCTGCTGGATTTTCCTCAACTAGTTTTCCCATCATCTCCTCAAGTGGTTCATTTAGCATCTGCTGGTTGATATAGTGGCCGTAGCCCTGCAAGTCATATATAAAACAGAATGTTCTCCCTTTAGGAAAAAAGATGAAAAAGTGCAGAGAAACTAATTACTCAGGTTTGATTAATGAAAATACTAGTTTTTATTGTGATTCTGTGTGTGTTGTCCTTTACAATTAAGGATAGATATGTAGTACCTCACGGAATGTCAGTGGCATGGCAGGTAATTCACCTTGCAGTCTTCTTCCACTTAATTCCTGCAAGGAAATATATCAAGGGACAACAAATTCTCTTTGGTGAAGTTTCAGAATACCTTACCATAAGTTTCATTTATATGTCATGCGGAAAAGGAGTTATCTGATGCCTCATTGCTACATCAGTCAATAAGGAAATAAAAAATATGCTTAGATTCTGATTGCTACCCAGTCGCTATGATGCAAGGAAGTTCAAATAATTTAACGACAAGATCTCATTTCCCAAACATTCAATGCCACAACCCCTGTTGCCCCTCCCCAGAAGACGACAAAAGACAGGTAATTGGATTTTTAGAGGAAGGCAAGAGAATCAAATATGACTTCAGTTGCATGTTTATTATTATTATTAGATGTCGTTCAGCAATTTTATCTGTAAATCTATTGCAGCCTTTGTTGTAAACTCCAAGAAATTGTCCTTTCAGTATTTACATTTTTCTAATCTCTACCCTATTCCTTCTGCAATCTTGCAAATAGACTGGCGTATATGCAACATTTGTACTGGCTACATGTGAGACTTCCTTAAGCACATTAATTGATGAGACCATTAGGAGTTGGAGGTACCTTTATCTGAAGCTGCAGATATTTGACATAGTCAATGACGTCATCCAGTATATATGCCGAGCAACCCTACAAGATAAATATCAGCACGTGAAAAAAATAGTATAATGTTTAACAGGGAGAAGTCAGAACCCCAGTAGTAATCTGAATGCACTAAAAGTAAATTATTTGACAGATTAATCCATTTTCAGCACTACATTCTTCCCAGATGAACAGTTCACTTCCACACCAGTCACTAAAGCTAATAGATATGTAGTTTGTCCCTTGCTGGTGAGGTGCGGCAGTAAAGTGTTCAAAGGTGCTCAATGGTTTATGAGCATGTTTGGAATTATGTTGGTTTTGATCAAAACCAAATTTAGACCGAAACCTACACTCACATTGTCAAAACCAACATAATTCCAAACAGTAACTACATTTACCAGTGGCCTAGAATCCGTTTCATGTCTTTTCTTTGCCCCTTTTAACCAAACGTACTGTAATTTACTCGTGGATCTTGAGTAAATTCTATGGTTTTCAGTCAATTCATCGTCTGGCATATATATGCATCATAATCACACTAATCCAAGCGCTGGATTACACGTTTGATTCTTTTGGATTAGCTAGCTAACGCATCCATGAAACATCACACCAATGACAAGTCATAAAAAGTCCTTCTCTGCAGCGCTGTACATATTCAGAAATAAACAAGAGCTTACCTCTGCTGGAGCTGGTAGCAAGTCGTGCAAAGCTTTGAGGTTATCAGCAATGCGTTGCCTGCGTTGCTGGATTGCACAATAGATGGATTTAAAAAAATGTTCGAAAATGAAATGCGGTTGCTAGCTGGCTACGAAGTAGTTTATATCATTAAATCAACAAGTGGCCTTGATTTGTGCTTCAAGTCAAAAACTTCATTGTCGTCAGGGGTTAGTGTTTTACTTACGCGGTCAGCTGCAGTGGCTTTCTGTTTTGATGAACTACTTCGTGATTTGGGAAGGAAACCAAGCTCACCTACTGTTACCCTTGGATCAAGTTTTGAAGCAGAATGTTTATCTCCAGTTGATTCTGCCTTCCACAGTGCCTCGCTCTGTTATAGAATTAATGTGCTAGTGTCAGAAATTATATAATGTTGAATTTTGAATATCGAAGTGCCACGAGCAAGATCTATAACCGACGTTAAAATTAGATATATGCCAGTTAACAATTATTAAGAAGCTTAGAAACTAATTAACCTCAGCAAGATGATTGGGTTGGTTAGTTGCAAATTTCTTTGATTGGTAGCCTTCACTACTTGGTCTCCAAAACCCCACCTGGTGAAACATGGTACAAAGGAAGGGGAGAAAAGCAGAGAGAAAATATTCAACTTCTGTAATCTGTTAAGGCAATATTTCCACTAAAGATTTATTTCAACAAGTGATTTTACGTTCAATGTCTTCAGTCTTTACCTTCCTGAAGTCTATCCCAGAAGAAGAATCAATAGCTTTAAAACAGCCTGGATCATTGTAAAAGAAGTTTGTGTCCGTTCTATTGACCCCAGTATCATTTGGTAAGCTGCCAACAGGAGGATAACAGCTCGCAAGTGCATATTCTGCCGTAGTATGTGCCAGATATGGCGAGGCTTCTGTAAGATACTCAACATAATTATGAAATGGTTCAGGGAGGCAAGTTCCCTGACTCCTATTCCCATTTTTCGCACCAACTGCAGCGAAATCCTCAGCTGAATGACACCCACGGTTACTACTTCCTCCAGAGGTAAACGGCGTCATCTTTGGAGGTTTCTCTTGGTTACTTTGTCCTTCCATTGATGAACTTTCTGATCACTTGTATGATCTGCAAGGAATATATAAAAGTCCAAGTGTTAAAACCCTTAGACTGCAAGACCTGCAAAAATTCCAAGTTCTGAATAAAATGAAATGCTGGGGAATCAAGAAGTGGGAAATCCTTTGATTCGATCAAAAAGAGAAACTGAAACAGTAATAAATCACCGGAAGCTGTTGAAACATCTCGGAATAAGAATATAAAATCTACACTAGTTGAAAGCTATGAATGATGGTTGCTTGAGCCAAAAGCTTTACAAAAGAATACAGAACTAAAACTATAGCCATCGCCCAAGGCACAGTGCGAAAAAGAGAATTACAACAAAGGCGGCTACTTGGTAGACCTGAAGAATGTAAAAAGAAGCCTTGGGTCATCTACTTGAATCGAGACGAGAGAGAGAAATGGGGATGCGCGTGCTCTGCGGTGTCACTGAACGGGTACGTTGCAGTACGTCTGCAAACCGGAGATGATATGCTGGCCATTACTGTAGTGCTGCCACCAAGGCTTGAACTTTTCAGAGAAGTGTTTATTTATGAGCAATTTATTCTTCATTTATTTTATTAAATCATATTTGGTGTGAAAAAAGGACCTGCAATATAATTATAACTATAAAAAAAACCCTTCAGCCATGATTACTATAATTATGATTAATATCCAAAGGCGTTCACTTTTTTTTTTCTGAAAAGAAATTTTAATGAAATATTTTACTATTTATTTTTTAATAAGAATATTGAATAATAAATCACTAAGCAATCTAATTAGTGAGAGCAATAAGTAGACGGTGGACCTGAAAGCTAGGCCCAGAAATGAAATCAGGCCCAATAAGATTGGGTCGAGTCCATTGCTTGCTCAGAAAGTAAAACGGCGGGTAGTTATGGACCTTAGGACCTATTCCCCTCTCGGGTCAATGGAAGGTATCGCCGTATCGTGAAAACATATAAGAAAGCATATTCCTACATTCTTTCTCTAATTGAGCAGCACTTCCTTGCGTCGTATTTCAATTTGTTGTTCGGTGATTCGATTTGCCCCTTCTCCATCATTTCCTCAAAGTCGGAGCTCTCCTTCTCAATCTAATCATTCTCTCCACCTCAGGCGCCATATCCAGATCAGAAAAAGAGGCCTAGCTGCCCCGAACAGAAACACCAGTCGGAGGTCAGAGAGACCCTACTTCGGATTCCTGTTCGCATTCCAAGATCTCCCTCCCTTGCTGCTACAGTTAATCATGGCGACTTCACGGCGTCTTCGCAGAGAAGACGACCTTCTTCGTTCTTTCCTAGAGCCTCCAGAAGGTACTCTTTTTTATCCTTCCATCCCCATCTCAATGCTCTGTGATTTATAAAGTTTTCATTTTCCTAGCTGAGAATTATAATAGCGAAATAAAGTTGCAGATTTACCTCTTGCGATATGAATGAGAGTAATTTTAGGTTACATTTGTTGGGATTGGTTTTTGTTTTTGCTTTGCGAATGTTCTGTTTTAATTTTGCGTGCCCAGATCAGTGGATTCGCTCCTACTCTTCCTGGCAAGGCTGTTTACAGTAGTATTAAATATATTTTTTGCCAATGAACAGGAGATGGTGCTGAATCCAAGGGGATGTCTATTGAGAAAAAGATCGAGTTCCTTGAGAGCTTGACTGGAAAGGCAAGATTTTATATTACTGTTTTTGTATATCCCATTTAGTACTCGTTGTGTCACAAGACTCATGACAAATGGTAAATATTGGTGTTTTCTTTTACGGGAATCTTATGAGTACATTACTGAGTTCACTGTTTTCTATGGGTGATCTAAGATGAAATTCTAGGGAGGGAGGGGGTAGGAGATTCAAGATTGTTCATATGCTTTTGTATATTGAAACTTTGTTGCCTTAATATTTTTCTGTATTCATAAGCATGGATACCGTCCGGCTAGTGTGAATACATATAATATGTTAAAGCAGTTTTGGGTTGAAGTATTATTTATTTATTTTCCCAACGGCAGCTAAGCTTGCTGCCATGGCGGCATAACATTTTTTAAGCCTGTCATCGTATGCCATTCACTATACTGGTGGTAGAAGCAACTATCTCTTCTTATTTATTACAACCTTCATCACTTTCATGATTTTAGTACTTGCGGCATGAAAGATGTTCTTTATAAGCTTATTATTAAATAAATATTAATTTCTGACTTTTTCAATAAGTTTTTAATTAAATTTTGTAAACTGATTGACATGATGAATTCCATCTTATTTATCTGAAATGAGGACAATCAGAAGAATTATACTCTTCAACTTTGATAGTTTATTAATTAATTGGAGACTCGTGAATTCTATCAGGTGACAAATCGAAGGTCTCGTAGGTGGTTAAATGATCGTCTCTTAATGGAACTTGTTCCTCGACTGAATGCTGAAGAAATTAGAGGCTTGTTTGCTCCACCACCGTGGGGTAATAATCTGGATTATTATCTGACCATGCGCTATTCATTGCATTCATTGAGGTTTTTGCATCTTTAAGATTTTCGTTGCTCTTTGCACAAGTTCTGTTGCATTCGTAAATTATTAATTGACAGCACCACTTCTAGCTTCTTCTCTATGTGCATGTTTTATTACTGCATTAAATGCAGCAGAGAGGGAACTATAGTTATGATTCGTCTCTCTTTCTATGTACATGCACACTTTCTAAGATATTTGAGGGCCAACTGTTTCAAGTCTTTACGTTAGTTGTAATTGTAATTCCAGGTGAAACTGATTTCAAGCTTTCAGCATTGTATAATCATCAGCTGATTATTTTTATTTATTACTTCATCTTAATAATTTTGGGTTCATTTTACAGGTGATGAGGTTCCACCTTCAGCTTTTAGCATGACAAATGTGGAAGAGTGGGATAGATTTAGGAATATAGACATGGATAAAGAGGTTGGATTTGCTTCTTTTATCTTTGAAATTTTTCTACTGTTTTGAAAAGGCAATTTGATTGTGATACCTAAATTACTGATATATGCAAATTTTGGGTAGCTGGTGGTAATCAGTAATGGAAGGCAGTGATGGCTGACCATCATCTTAAACCTAAGTCTCATTTCTTTTTCTAGGTTAATATTATTCATGCACTGGAAAGCTCTGTCACGAAGAAGAAAGGTCATATTGATGCTGACAAGGGGGAAGTATTGAATGCATGGCGTAGGGTGGATTCCCGAACAAGAGAGGCACTTCGCCGCAGCTTTCTGTGGGAGCTGATAAATGGTTATGAGGTATTAATATTTATTGATGAATTGTATTCCCAGCCTCAGCCAACTGACCAAGGTTATAGACGATGGACTTTTATATGTGCATGCATGTTTATGCTTTACTCACCTCGATTTAATTGGTATAGCATATAATATTGGCAGATAACAGAAAGATTAACCTTTCTTTTAGGAATGTATACGGACTTTCGTCACTGGAAGCACGGATCGGGATGTTCTTGAACTACGCATAGAAGATCCTTTTCATAGATTACTGCTACATGGCGTCTGTGAGGTATCTAGGCAATGCGGCTCTCTTAAAATTGGATATTCTGTTCCATGCTAATATCAAGAAAAATGCTGATCAACTCTGAATAAGAAGCCAGCTCATCCTCGGGTTTGGAGTGAAAACGTGAACATCAAAGCAACGTTCTATACTTATAGCCCTGCAAACTAATACTAATATAATTAGAGAATCTTGTGCTTTTGCTTGAAAGTGTATAATTTGTGGGGATTTTCTGTATACAGTTCTACAACTTAGACTCCGTTACAGTGACAGAAGGAAATGGAATGGAGGCTTCGAAGGTGACAATGATAAAGAAGAAGAAAAAGGGTTCTCCAGTGCTTCCAAATATCACTCTTTCCCACTTCCTCAAAATGTCCAAGGAAGGAAGTTGGTAACTGCACGAGGTAGGTTGAGGCAGAGATGATGCTGTACATATATAAAAAGCTGCCCATTATACCTCATTGTGATTTATTCAGTGTTGTTTCTATGTAACATTGCAATTCAATTGGTGTACCTGTATACTATTTATCCAGCCTTGATATAATCAGTCAACAACAGCAGTTGATTGTTGGATCAGGGAAGCTTACGAAACAAGCTATTTATAGATGTCCCAGGTAGTTGAAACGATGTTTACGTCTGCTTAGTTTGCTGCGTCATCCAAAGTACTGACACCCTCTCCCTTGCCCCTGGAAGTGCAGCAAAAGGAGGGGGAGAAAGGGGAGGTAGCCAGTTTCCGATTTACATTCAGATTTATATTTAATTTAGGAGGTATTTGGAGAAACCAAACTATGGTTTTAGCTTCTGAAGAATAGATTCAATAGATTTTGTAAAAAAGTGATTCTGAGAAGTGAGAGTGTTTGGATAGTTGTTATCAGAAATATTTTTTATCTGTACAAATTATTAAAAAAAGCATAAGTTAATATAATAATTACACAAAACATAGATTGTATGATATATTTTAATTTGAAGGAATAAAATTGTTAATAATATATTTTTTCTAACATAATTAGTAATACATAAGATAATGTAATTAATAAATAATAAATGTGTATATTTATTTATAAGATATAAGATTAAATATGTTTATAAAAAATTAATTAAGGGGTGTTAAAGTCATATTATTGTTGAGATTTATTCTAATAGGTATAATCATACTCTCCAATTTAAGTCAGAAATAGAATGGATTTATTTCTCCCGAAACCATGGTTTTGGGTTCCAAAACTATAGTTTTAACCCAAACCATGGTTTCAAATAATTTGTGTCTATTTGGGTATTTTTTTTTCCCAAACCATAGTTTAGCCTGCTATCCAAACAGGTCCTTAGTCGATTTTAATTGCTTAAATTTTTCATAGTGAACTTGTATTTTTATCTATTCCTCATATTTATAAAATCTATTAAGGAGTCAGTTTTGCTTTGATGAGCACTCCAAGCTTATCATATCTGAATCGTTCATATTTTATTTAGATGGTTTGGATTTGATTTTTTTTAATTTTTATTTGTTTAAAATAATTATTTTAATATATATAGAATCTAAAATAGAAATAATCTCTATACTATTATTTTTTTAAAAAAATTTTCTTATTTAAAATAATTAATTAAAAATTTTAAATCTAAACCGTTTAAATCAGATATAGATGGTATAGACATGATAAATTTAGAATATAAGCACGGAAACTGGTTTCATAAAATCTCTATCATTACGAATGAACGGGGCCGTTTCCCCATAATTTACTAGTGCATAAGCTAACCACCTTATTAGTATGACCTGCATTGAGTTTTAATTTACACGAGTTTGAAATGATGTGGTAACCCGAACTTTACTTATGTGAGCACGAGAGTGTGTTCAAGTTGCAGTGAGGATGGAGTCCGGGGAAGAAGAGGGACTAGGAAGTGAGAAGGTGTGGGTGCATGCATGAGACTCAGGTCTATGCTGCTGCAGGTAAGTTTCAAATTTAGTGATTTTGATTTTAGAAAAATACAATCCACAAGCCCATAAATCCTAGTCACAAAAATAAATTTTGATTATATTAATAGATAATAGATTTTGCCTAGTGACCTGAAAATTCCATTGCCGTTAAACAAAATAATTAATCAAAGGCTCTGAAAATTCTTGTAGCCTCATCTACCCAATCAGAAAGGGAGTGAATCCCTCTTTCATAACAGCAGCAGGTGGTACCCTCTGTTTTCCCAAATGCTGATTCCTATTTTATTTATAAACTGTAAATTCGGAGAAGATTTGAAGAAGGGCATGGTCTATTTTATAAGTTCAGTTTGTATGTCTCAACATTTAATGCAATTTTTTTTTCTAATTTTGGTATTAATTATTTATTCTATTTCTTTTGCCACCATCTCTTTCATTACATTTCTCTATATATTTTTTATCATTTATTATAATGATATATTTGAAAATAAAAATATATTTCTTGTCCATTTGTTTACTACTTTTAACTAATTTTAGCTTATTTTTCTTTATGCTCAAATTAATTATTTCAATAATAAGTACAGGAGGAAGTATTGATTTGCATTTCCCCCCGTCTTTTATCCGTGTGCATGTGGATGGTTCTCTACTTAAATACTCCTCCGGTCCTAATTATAAGACCCAATTGACTTATTTGAGGAGATTAAGGAAGTAAGTTAAGTTGGTTATTATAATAAATAAATGTTGTCATTCCTAAAATATCCTTGCTAATTAAGTATATTGGCTAAAACTATCATTATTAGAAGGATTATCTTGGAAAAAAATGCATAAATATAAGAGACAAAATGGATTGGGTCTTATAATTAGGACCAAATAAAAAGTCAAATTGGGTCTTATAATAAGGACCGGAGGAGTACCTTGTATTGACACTGAGTTTGAATGCAGTAAATTTGTTACTATGTCCTATTTATTTCATGGTGAAGATAAACGGAAACACTCCAGTACATGAGGGCTAAAGTAAAGAGTAAAAAACCACATTTAGTACTTTCCTTATTTTGGCGTCCCACTCAAGTTCTATTTTCACCACCTATGCAGACCAGCATATCTACTTCATATAATCTCAATTAATGAACATAATTATGACCCTTCTAAGTTTTTATGACTTCCTACAACTGATTAATTTGGTGGTAGGAAATATATGTGCGCGCGCTCATATCATATGCACGCACGCATGTATGTGAGGATCCTAAATAATGGGAAAAAGAATCCAATCAAATCATGATCTTACCTATTTTTCTCTCTGTTACGGATCTCAGAAGATCGTTGGATTGGATGTAAGAAATACTTATTTAATCAGATTTCGCATCATAATGGGATGCTTCATGTCTGGGCATAAACATAGTTAGATTGGACAAAGGAAAAATAATTCACTGAGATTCCCCAGGTGAACTCTTGAGGTGACCCCATCAGGAGCTATAATCAGTCATATTGACCATGGTGATTAATATAATTTGTAATTTGACATACCAACGAAAGATGGGAAAAACAAAACACAGAATATAACAAGTGACAACTCAAATTTATTGATTCAGCTGAACTAGAGCAATCCAATATGCGTTCCCATGAAATTCTCCTCCATATGCTTCAATTTCTAACCGACACAGTAGATGTCAACCATCAACAAAACTGTCCAAAACTTGAACAAAAAAACTATACCTTTTACTCTGTACAGCTTGAAGTTTTCATCGCACTTGAACAATTACAGAAAGGCTCTGAAAATTGATGCTAGATATCAGCTTCATCGTCCCAACTCTAAGATGGAATCAGTGGAATTCCTTTCACAACCGAGGCAGGCGATTCCAATCGCTTCCCATATAGTAATTCTGCAATGCTCCAATATCATGTTGCCCATTCAGCGCCGAGTCTTGTGCCCCAGGCAATTCTATTTGTGGCTCCCAAATAGGGTTCAGTGCAAAATTATCAGTATTCAGCGGGACCCACCGACCCTGGGTGCCAAAACTGCTGATAAATGAATAATCTTTATTAGCAAAAACAACCATCGAGTCCCCTGTAAATTGGGTTGGTTGATTTAGTTGTGCAGAGGAAATGCTTGGTTGGCCGTACGATTCTATCTTGTTCGTTGACAGATCATGCCAGTCAAAAACCTCCATGAAACTCCCAGAATTATTCTCACAGGCACAGAAACCAGTGGCTTTTTGGATACTCAGCATCTTGATTTTCTCGTCCAGGGCTTCCAGTTTCGAGTCTATTTCCCTCAAAAGAGTCATCAGTGACTCTGCAGAAAGCTTATTTCCCTCTGATGCGGACCCGTGTGAGTACTTATCCTTCTTATTTTTCTTCTCAGCTTGCTTCTCTCTGTGCTTCGTGAGCATGGCCTTCACTTTCTCATGATTTGGCCATGCCTCAATTTCTCCGTCATTCCCAATGCACACCAAACTAACGTCAACGTCGCTCTTCACCGTGAGCTCATCACATTTTCTGAACAAGGTTTTTTTTCTCTTCTTGGAGTTCAAGACTTGAACTCCATCACCAATTCTCTTCCTTTTTCCCCCGCCTCCACGCGATTCCGAGCTTGGAGTCGCCATTGGCGGTGAAGGTGAAGACTCTAAACCAGCTGGGAACCTTAGGGGCACTATTTAGACCGTTGCCTTGCCTTGGCCCCACAACAAGGATTTATAATTTAGAGTTTGAGGTTCGATAAAAAGGGCCTTTCCTAGTAATGATCGGATTAATATGACCGTAATGTAAAGGAACGAGGACTCAAACGACATAGAACAATAATCTTAAGCAGATTTCCTATTTTTTCATATGTTCCCCAGCGGACATCTGACTTCTAGTCTAAATTGAATTCCAATCCTCATGAGAGCTCATCATTAATATTATTTTATTTTTAATAAACCCAGAATGTACAATAAAAATAATTTCTAAGAATTGCTTTTTGTAAAAAAAAATTAATTTTTTACTCAAAAAATTTAGGGATAAGGTGCGGAAGTATTCATGAAGAAACACTTAACACTTGAAAGTTTTTTTTTGCTCTTATATATCTGAAAGTTTTATTTCATAGTACTTTTATTCTAAACCGTCATCCACCGTTAAAAACACTAATTAAACTACATGATTTAACAGTCAAACTTAATAGTAGATAACGATTAGAGTATTTTTGTTACTAGAATAAACTTTTAGGGCATATAAGAGAAAAAAAAATTCAGGTATTTGGTGTTCCTTCATGAATAATTTCAAAGTATTTAAACACCTTATCCCAAAAATTTATGAATAAAAACTTTAAATTTCAATACTATTCCAAATTAAATTTAGTTCGAGTTTCACATGAACTGATTTTGATGACACTATTTTCGCCTGCTTTAAAAAAATATTGGTTCGTGAATTGGACTGTGTTCCAAGTAATTGATTATTTATGTGAATTATAATTAATATAAATGGATAAAAGGCAAAAAATTTAAATATAGCATCTTCATGTTTTGTGTAGACGAAATATGTTTGTAACATGACTCCAAGGACAAAAGAATATTTGTCAATGACAAAAATAAATAGTATCAAATAACCATGATCACAAGAAAAGGCAATATAGTTACACTAATCACAATTTCAGGTAACTTTTATAGTTACACTAAGTCACTAACCAATAAAAGGCAATATATGGGGGAGAAAAACTAAACAGTTAAACGTCTTAATCAATTTGATTTTTTTTTTTAATGTATCCTTCGAATTGAGTTTGGAATCATCATTGATGTTGCGGATTGAGAAAATACTTTCTTGCGGCACAAAGCGCTAGATCTTCGTTACTTTTTCTTTTTCGTTGCCAACAGATCCTCGTTAGGTTAGGGCGTTAGGCCGTGGATATTGCAATTTCGGTTTATAAATTTACATTGAAATTAAGATAACAATGACAATAATGAGTCCCTTTATTTTAAGATTCCTTATTCTCCCCTAATGTTTCTGTGACTCATGATTATGTTTGTTTGATTTTGCATGAAAATGTAACATAATTTCTCAGATCGGAGAAAGGATATACTTCCCCCCAGTTTGAGGACTATAAAATCTTAAATAGAGGTCTGATAAAATCAATCTAAAACAGAGGGAGCCTAACATGTCAAATAAATCACCCGGCCAAAAAAATGTCAATATATCAAATAATAAGTTTCTATATATCCTTATTAAGGCTGTTTTGTTAAGCTTTTTCCCAGCATGATCTTGAAAACTCGTGATCAATGCTGCATGGGGGAAAATGAATCAAATAGACCCCAGGGGGAAAAAAAAAAAAAAGAGGAAGAAAAAACTAATATACAGGGCGTCACGGATCTAGGGTAAAATCTCCTGTGCGAGTGTGTATTATATTTTATACACCAATCCACAGTAACCAAGAGAAACTCAACGTCTCTCCTGAGGCACTATTCCTTCAGAAAAGACATGTTTAGCGTCATTGATTGCTTCCCCCTCACCTTCGCCTTGCAGAGACTATCTGTTGGTGAGCCTTTATATCCCTTTGTATTCTGTCAGCATACAAGGGAAGGCGTATGATCTCATTTATCTCATTCAATACAACTTCTTCTGTGATGTTATCCCTTATGCTTCGCATTACCTGAACCCCACATTACACAAAAATACAGGGTTTTTCATATTAATGAAATCAACAGACAACAGAAAGTATAAGAGTGAAAGATATCTGAGAAAGAACCTTTCTATAGGTATTGATCTCATTTGGAGTTGATTTGTCAGTCCTTGTCCGCATGCAGACCCAATGATTCTCCTCAGGATCCCAGTAGCATTCAATGATTTTCCCTGAATAAGAAGATGTATCTGATACATCTGTAAATGAAAACATTAATCATATCAGCAGCGATGTTAATAATGATGATGATTATAGATAGCGTGAGGGATTTCAAGTTTCTACCTTTGAAAAACACCCTACACCCTTCCATCAACTTCTTCTTTCCACGTTCATGAAGAAAGAGCAGGCAACGACCAGCTGGTCCCAACTGTGAACATTCATCAAATATTTGTGTGTTTAGGTTATAAATGGGACTGAATCAATTCCTAGACTAAAGCTCATAATACTACCTCAAAGAGGAAATCAACTGAGTTCATTTCAGGGTATTTCCACTTCAGAAGACCTTCGTGTGTTCGAGGGACGTAAGGATCATCCCAGCCCTGACAGAGTAAAAACATCCACCAACAAGTTGTTACACAAGGCGCAATCTATGCATTTATTATTGGATTACTTAATACTGCCACCAATGGTAAACTAAGAACCACGGAAACATTTGGGCAGATCAGATTTGTTTTACTGGAGCATCACATCAGTAAATTATTAGCAAAGAACTGCCGTTTTCCTATATCCACGGAACACATAAACCTAGCATTTATTTACTTCGTCCATCTTATCCAGGAAGGTAGCTCCATTTCACTTGTCCAACCCAGTTTTCAAGAGGGCCAAATTACCTGGAACACAAGACCATCTGATGGATGGGACAGTTGCGGAATGAATTTATTGAGAAGCTTTGAAACAGTGGACAGTAACCAAAAACCCTTCCTCCTCACCTGAAAACAAAAATAAATTATATATATAGGCAATTAACTAATCCCACCAGAACAAGATAAAAGCTCTACAGAATTAAACAGTAAATATCACCAGACATACACTAAACGGCTCCAAGTCATATCGATAATAAGGATTTATACTCTTGCAAAGAGCCTCACGTTCCATGTTACGAGGCTCAATCACTTCTTTCTCTAGCAATTTCCAACGTTCATAGAAAGGCAGCTGCATATATTTAAAGCCAAAAAAAAAAAAAAAAAAAAACCTTGATCAGTCTTCAAACAAAATGCGTAAACATCACTGAAGATGCTTGCCAAGATAAATTTATACAATAATTTTTTATTAAATTGCATAGAACTCCAGTGAAGTTTGAATCACGTGCAAATAACTCGATTTTCACAACTTAATAATGAACCCTTATACTTCTAAGATATTAAAGTTATGCAAATGATCTCCTTACACTCAGTTCATTATTTCACGAACAGAAACATTATTCCACTGAAAAGAACGTCCACAATTTTAACAAATAACTCTGTTAAAATTTTAAATTATGTGCACATCATCCTCGTAGACTTGAGGTTTTATGTAGAAAACCCCTTATACGTCGCACCTCCGTTAGTGAAAAATGAACTAACAGTATGATTATCTATGAAATTGGTTTAAAGGACAAGAGAGGTCATTATTCAGTTTTAAAGGTTATGAGAAAATAATATTGAAGCTATAATTCAGTTAGCACTTTGAAAGACCATAAAGTAAAAATTACAATAGATCTTGACTAATATCTTGATATAATTATTAGTGATACAAAATAACAGAACAACAGCTCCGATGATTATTACATCATTGCAATGCTTAGTAAGAACCATAGATATGAATTACTCATCATCCTAGTTACAGAACTTCAGTCAGACTTAGAGCCCTACAATTAGACTTGTTGAAAACCCGGCTAAAATGTTTGCTAACTTTTATTTCCAAGTCAAATCCATGAAAGATTTAAATACGTTACAAACTTGAACACCCGTGCAATGTGATATATTTTTGCCAACAATATGGGGATTCACAATAATTTCTATAGGTATGCTGTATGGGATCACGTAACCAACAAGTCATAGAAATGAATATGCACCTCAGTCACGGAAACTCGATTAATAGCCATCAGATCATAAATAAGGTATCTTCTCTCCTGCTTTTGTGTATGTGGATCCATGTCAATTATCATCTCGCCATCAAGTAACGTGTAGTGGTGATTCCTTTCAGGTGTACCCTTGAATAGGTTGTGTTAAGAAAACATTAGGAGTCGCTGATTAAAAATCCAAAATAGAACTTGATAAGCAGCCATAAATTTCCTTATGTCCAGGCATAAATACCTTGCTTAGCAACGACTTTAAATTTAAATGGCAATACATACCCCATTCAAATATCTGCAGGGAAAACGCATATGAACCTTTCGAAAATGAAATTTTCTGTCAATCAAATAACATCCATCCCAGGTGATCAACATCATATAGCGGGTCCCATCAGCCTTCCACGTGGCATAGTAATACCGCTGTCTTAAGAGTTGTAGATTGTCCCTGGAAAAGTGAAAAATATAAATTGCTATCTTAATTGACAGGACCAACGCTAATGAGCGCTGCTGAACTTATGTTACTGTTACTCATTTCAGAGGAAAAAAATTTTAATCTCAAAATTGAACAGAAAAGATCCCTTTTATTTATCTCAGAAAAACATCATCCCCATCAGCTTAGTGGGAGAAAAATTTAAATTGAAAAGCAGTTTGAAATCCCAGCATTCAAAGATAGAAGTGAATGTTTTAATATTTCGAATCCATATTTTCAGTTTTGACAACCACGTTGATTCATTCCCAAAAGTTAACATACTGGAAGTCTATACAATATAAAAGTACAAATTTTTGCCGACTTCTGGGCACAAAAATTGAAAACTCCACCTTGGCGAGATCCTTTACTCATATTGTTGTTTCTGTTGAGAGTTATAACCATTTTAAATCGTGGGGCTACGGTAGGTTTACATTTGAAGAATATCAATTTAGTCGAGTGTAAACCTTCTGAATATTAGTATCAAAATTCCTATCAGCTTATGATCTTGGACCCAAATGATTTTCCAGATGTATCCGTTACAGATTTTATTCCTCCTCCCATCAAGAATCAATCGTGGAGATTTAAAACATGAAGTCCCCAAAAGAGAACAGTCCGAAATTATAAGTGTAGTAAATACAATGCCAGACAGTCATTTCAATCACGCAATTCTGCAAAAGACGGCAAGCAAATTTCATAAGCATCACAAAATGATCTGGTCCAATGTATAATTGAACACTTTGCAAACAACAGCATACTGATGATTAAGAACAGTCAGATTTAGACTAGGAGAAGTTATTAAAATCAACCTGATCATTTTCTCTGAAAAGATAGTTTAGTCCATCATAAGTTCGGTATAGTTTTTACTACACTGAAAAAGCACAAGTTCTGACATAAAATGAAGCTATACTGAACCTGTTGAGGGAAACAGGATGTGATCCTGGAAACTGCAAAGATCCCCTTCCCTAAACATCAGGAAAAAGAATTATTAGAGAAAACTCGTGTTAATCATGATAGAAATAATAACAAAACCGGGAATCGAAGGAAAAAAGGGGAAGGAACTGATGATACAAGATTGTGTGGGGAAAAAATTACTTAGAAACATACAAAGACAAATCTAATAACTATTCATTGAAAAAAATAATTTCAGCTATTATCAAGAAAAAGAAAATGACAATGTAAAGAATGGCAAATGGACCAGAAGCTACAAGCAATGGGACAACCAAAATTGTGAAAAAAATAAATCCATAGTCATTACAATGTTTGATCTGATCATCCATTTCCAATTAATTGTCATATTTTCTTCTTTTCAGTAAATGGGTAGAATGTTTTTATCAAAAAGAACCTCCTCTGCATAAAAGAGCTTAAGAATCTAGTTCATTAGGATGTTGCATAATGAAAATATTAATAACTATTTTTTGCCTTCCAGATATGTTGATCAAAATCATATAACATAACTGGTGTCTGCTATGAGAGAAGTGCAGTAATCATCCAATCAAGTCGAATAAGAAAGATCATTTTAAAAAAAAAAAAATCAGTAAGTAAGAAGCAAGCAACACCGAGGAACTTAAAACACAAGAATAGTTTACATGGTTCCTTAATAATAAGCATAACCTCCATTAAAACTTAATTCCCCAAAATATGTCAGATCATATTCATGAATCAAGAAGATGCACAAAAATCAGAACGTGCTTGTGGTGCCCACCCCTTTGCCCAGCTTAAGTAGTTGGTAACACTCTACTCGCATTGAATGCAGTTGACTTGAAGGTACAGGATCTCCCAAAACATCATCGTTTGTCAATACTTCATTCCTTATGATATTCTCCTGGAATTTCAGGAAATTTTAGGAAGGTCAATATATGCACATAGTTATGATAGCAAAAGCAATAAATTAAGGTATTATTGATAGCTGATGTAAGTTTCATGGTTAATAACAAGTGTGACTTAAGAATTTGACCAGGCATAATAATTAAGAACACCAGAAGTAATATGATAAAATATATAGAGTACAGATAATCCTATTATCATTCCATATCAGAAATTCTTTAACACAACCTGCACATTAATGCAAATACAAATTGGTGGATAATAATATGCCTCCAGGCAACCAGAAAAAAATCAAGCGGCACCAATTCAACAAATTATATCCCCGAGAGAAATCATGCTCACAAGAAAGTTTAAACACATACATGCAAAGGAACACCTCCAATACTTTCTACAGGTGGGTCAACTGCACCAGGAAACTGTGGATCAGAAAGTCTTTTCCACTCTGGAGTTTTAGGACAAACAACTTCTTCAGGCTTCCTTTCATGATAAAACATGTACAAGGCATCAATATAATCCTGCTTGTAAATTCCAGGGTGACGTGCCATCGCAAATTTATTTATAGCCTGGAAAATAACAGCACATGATGTCCGGAAATAAATTATTTGGGGCGAGCAGCTACAGCAAACAAACTTGAAAACACCCAAGGTTTTGCTTACCTCAGTGACTGAAATTGATTCTGTACGCACAAGAAAATGAACAATCATATAACCAGTGCGATTGTGCCCATGAGTGCAATGCACAAGTATATATTTGTTTCTGTTCGCTCTTTGGGAGAGAAAATCCACGACCTAAAAAACAAGTGTAACAAGTGTAAATTACAAAACATCAAGCGAAGAATCAGCAAGAACAGGTAGCTTTTGTGACAGTCAAAGGAAACAGTGCTTCAGAGTAGAATCCGTGAATTGTACCACTGCCACAAATCAATGCTACAAAAGAAAACTTACTTCATTGCAAAATCTGTTTACAGATTCATCATCAGGCACGGAATCTCTTCCTTTGCATCTTATCTATCATGTTTGTTGAGCAAGTCAGAGAACAGAAAAACAACTTCTAATAAACTTCTCCCAAATCAATAGTATAAAAAACTGTGTCCCACCTTGACATGACGAATCCTTTCTTTGGTCCAATCTGATATTGAGTAGTAACGAGTAGTATTTGTCAAATCAATTACTAGACCAACCTGAAAAATTGACAAAGTCAAGGAACATCAAGCTGGAAAACCTAATGCCTAAGTTATGAAAATCAGGAAGTATTCAGACATCTCATGCAAGGGACAAGATGAAGAAGTGATAGGTACTTCTGAATCACTAAAAATCATCATCTTAATCCATCAACCTTTAGCAGCTACTTGGTAAGAGTTAGCATGCATATAAGGCCCACTGGATTGCAAACTTTGCCCCTTCATTCAGTATTTATTTTTTAAATTCAACTTTTACCACATGAGAAGTAGTTCAAACATTAAATACTAATAATATATCCTACTTCTACGTCTTTAACTCAAGTTGAGAAAGGGCTACCCCCCATGATTTTGGCATACTTACTTCTCTACCTAATTGTCTTTGCTGAAAAATTGCTTGCTTGGGAGAATATTTTTGACTTGGAACGATATCATCAAAGGATTCACCGAGCGGAACTTTTGAAGGGATTATGCATCCTATATCTTGACCATACGCCGGGCAGTCCAACCAACCTGCGGATTGAAAATGAGATAGCGAAGGACAGCATACTTATATTCTTGTTATTACGAGTTTGAAGAGGGGGGAAAAAGAATGGAAAGAGGAAAAGAAGAAAAAAATGATTTCACTGCAGTGCAATATCCCATTATCCTATAATATTCATCAATATTAATATTAATAATTAAGTCAGTACATGTTGAAGGTACCAACCAGGAGGAAGTCTATCATATGATCCATGCTCTTGCAACCGGTCCACATGCGGGAACTTTCTTTTTAAATCTCTGCGCGTCTCTTCACTATTCTAATATATAAATAAGACATGATAAGCAACAAAGCACAAAAATCTTTCTTGACAAGAGATAACAATTCCCCATTACTGTTCTGGAAGGGGGAAAAAGGCTATTGCCAGGAAAGGGGGGAAAACAAGAGCAATATTAATGTTTCCAAGCATAGGAAAATTGTGCGTTAATGCATAGGGGAGTTAATTGATACATGTACAGACATGCTTTTACCCTAACTAAAATGAAGAAATCCAATGCATTTATAGACAAGCTACAATGGTTCAAGATGGAAAGAATAGTCTCTAAAGTTGGTCATGAGGAAAAAAACCACTCTAGCAAACATCAGACCCAGCTCGTGTTAAACCAATGACAAGTGGCCAAAAGAAAGACATCAGCAAAGCTTCTGTAACTGGAAGATTAGTAAAATTTTGGGATGCCACTAAAAATGGAATATCGGTAGTTAATTTTACAAATGTTAAAATCTCTCAATAAGGATCAAAAGAAGTCACCCCAAAAAACAAAAAAAAATCTTTCCCAGTGAATTAACTTAATTTTTGGCCCATGACGAAACTCTTTTCGTCAACCTGGATTGAAGCAGCACCTGAAAACATGAATGACATCGAAAAGTTTATGCTTTCCAAAACGAGGTGTTTACCATGTCATAAGTTTCACAACAGCTTCGGATGGAAACAGAGGATAAAGTGATGCGACCGAAAATACGATTAGGGGTTTAGGTTCAGGGGACGACGGAGAGAGAGAGAGAACCGAATGAAGACTATTGAAAGTGCAATAGTTATAAGATCTGGCGTTCCGCGCTCGCGACAGCCGACTTTGGCCGACCCTGCTCCTTTCAAAATAGTCATTTTCTTTCTTTTTTTTGGCTGACAAAAAACGCTTCTTTTTCTCCACAGTGCACATAAAGCGGTGCGTTTCTTCTCGTCCTCCTCCCCGGGACAGGACTACAGGAGTACATTAAACGCGGTCGTTTGATTCCCTCTGAGCTCAAGTCTCTGACTCTCCCGCTCCTTTCCCATGCGCGCGCGGGGTGCCTTGAAGGTTTGGCTCGTCTTCTACTTCCCTTTCATGATGAAGCTCCTGGTCTCCCTTTAAAATTCTCCCCTTTTGGAGCAAGTACTACTACTTTGATTTTGTTAGCTAAAGGAAAAACGTTTTACCAATCGAGCTAAAGAACGGTACTTTTGTTCATGAAAAAGTGCTATTGTTGATCACTCGTGAGATATGGTTAGCTAGATGATAGGAGTGTGGATAATTGCCGTTGCTGCTAGCAACTATGATGCATGTCATGCTAAACTCTCGAGTATAAAATTTGAAGGTTAATGGTAAACAATAAATAATACTTCTCCGGTCCTTCCTTAATATATGACTCAATTCTTGAGTTAGTTTTGGTTCTAAATATAAAACTCATTTTTTATATTTATCAATTTTCTCTAAATTACCTCTATAGATACTCCCTCAACCATAATCAAGTAAAAGAGGGAAATGGAATATTAAGAAAAATGATTATGCTGTTTTAGGAAAAATATGTCACTTTTCTTCTAATTAACTAACTTACCTAATTTCCTTACTCTAATCAAATTAGTTAAATGGGTCTTATATTAAAGACCGGAAGAGTAACTACGAATAGTGGCACAACAGTGTGAGATTTACCTGAAAACTAATAGACAATTATACAGAACTCACGCTTACACACGAAGCTGATAAAACCTTACACACAGGGAACAACAGAACACTGCAAAAATAGCCACACCAAGTCACGAAGATTACACAAACAAGTAATTAACTACTTAGCACAATTATATTGGTCTCAATAATCACATAACTAATATATTGCCAGATGAAGGGACCATTAATTAACCTTCAGGTTCAGGCATAAAAGGGGGATGGGAGCATATATTCTGCCAGGCTTAACCATCCAGGAAAATTCCTTGTGAATTTCTGACCAGATTAATCTTTTACAGTGCTTCATCACTTCTGCAGAAATTTCAGTCTCGCTGTTACTTGTTTCCTTTAGTACACCCCACAATTCAGCCCCTAAGTTCACAAGACTCCTAATATCCAATATGATTAAAGAACGCAAATTCACATCGATCTCTCTTTAATTTCCATATGTTCCATTATACATTAGTTGTAAAAGCCTTCTCATCACAGCCTTGCTTTCAACATTTATCGTGTCCCCACACCAAGGTTCCAATCCTTAAATTAATTCCCTTTTAACAATTCGTTCCCCAAAAGGACAGTCATACCACACTCTGTATGTACAGAGTATAAAGAGCAAGAACATGTTCGGCTGTTTCCTGCTGGATTCTTGACTGATCGAGGAGGGGAATAATAGCCTACACTAAATTTGCCAAATTTGTTTTTCTCTCAAAGATAAGATTTCAATATTTATCTCGTAAATTTATAATTTTTTCATTAGTTGCAGATGTTAAGAGAGGTTTTCATCAACCGATCAAGATAATTTCCATACCAATGACTAAATAGAATATAATGAAACAACCCGTAAACATATATGATAAATAATTAATATAACTACATTTCTAAATCTTTTTAAATTAATTATTTATCACCGGAAGTAATAAAAAAAATAACTATAACCAATAAAAGATGCATTTGGAAAAGTGGAATGAGCCTAAACTACTTGAATAAGTAAATAGGAAACGTACTGTCAACCGTCCGATAAGGTCTCAAGTCAGACGCAGGACCCACGTCTCTGCCGTTCATGTTTTTCCATAAAGATTTGTTCGGACCATTCCTTGCCCGCTAAGATTTTATCTATAGCCGGAACACGAGCCCACATGGTCCACATAATAAAATAAATAAAATATAAAATATACATTGATATCTATCATCGCCAGGTAGAAAAGGTCGAAAGGAGGAAACAGGAATGGGAAAGAAAGGAGGGAGCGGGGCAAAGCAAGCTTTGGTGGTGGTGGGAGGCCTTGCCTGCGTGTGGCTGGCCATTGAGATCGCTCTCAAGCCCTTCCTTCAACAGTCCCGTGCTGCGATTGACAAGTCTGACTCGAATCGTGACCCCGATGACGAAGCCCCTCCCTCTGGCGGAGATGCCGCCGCCCCTTCCCCTGCTGGAGATGCCACCGCCTAATGCCCATGCTTCCTGACGTTATTTCCGGTCTGCCTTATCTGTCGTTACTACAATGATCGTTTTTTTCCCCCCATGTATGTTCGCCCTGTTTTCTATCGCCTGGATATTCACGAGTCTGAACTGAATTGGATGAGCCTCAGGGATTAATTCCTTGTCTCTCTTCCGCAAACCCTTGTTTGTATATAACTTTTCTTTTCATCTAATAATGAATTTTCAGCATCAGGCGTCATTTGAGAACGGAGGGTCATATGAATTAGGAATAAGCTTTTCTTCTTCGGCTTCCAGTCGTGAATAATAGTACAGTTGACGAATTAATTTGACATAATCACCGGTAATAAATTAAAAGAAAATTAAGGCATATAATAGTTTTTCTTTTCAATCCATTTATATCATAAGTTCATAACATGGTTAAGCGGGATGTTGGCATGGCTCCGTTCAATTGAATGCAACCTTTGCGCATCGTTTTGTTAGGGTTTTCACCTTTTTGGGAGGAGCGCCGGTGACGTTGTCTGGTTGGAAAGATTGGATGGAAATTGGAAGGGCGGGCAAATTTTCCATTCAGATTTCAGATAGAACGAATTAGGAATTTGGAATTTGGAGGGGAGTCAAATTCTGTGGCTAATTTATCTCATGGACTTTCTGATATTCCCAAATTACCCTTTCTTCACAAAAAAAGAAAACACGATGACGCAACGCTGGGCTTGATGTTTCGGACCAGATACGATGAGGATGAATTAAGGCGTGCTCTGTCTTTTGGGCCCAAATATCTTTTATGGATCTCGACCACTTCCAATGATGGAGCGACAGGTTTGTTTGTTTGTCTTCTTTTTTTAATTACTTTGCGTATACAAAAGATTGGAAGAGAATGCGCTGTCCAACTTGACGCCTAGATTTCTTTTCATCATGGTACTACTATTTCGAAACAAAAAAATATAATCATTTTTAATAAATTATAATTTTTTTATTTGAAGAATAATTTGCATCATCTTTTGAAGAGCATATTAAAAAATTATAATATAAACTTTAAAAAGATAAAATATTAAAAAATTTTATAATGGCAAAATTTTTTTAAAAAAAGAGAGTTGATAATTCCGATATAAATGTATTCTTTCATGAATGAAAAAAAAGTTCGAAAGAGATTTAAATATATAAGTAAGGATATATTTTATGAATAATAATTAATACCTCTCAATCTCTCATTCTCTACGGTGTATTAAAGATTATCAATATGATTATAAATTCCATATAGTTATAACCTGTATTTTTGTCAGAAATTACAAGGATAGCCACTGATAGTCTAATGTTATAAGCAAATCCACGATCTCTCTTTTCGGGAGAGCCTTAATATGAGTCCAGCTAAGCTAATAGGTTTTTAACACCATAATGGGACCATCAAATCATCCTATCAGTGTAACTATTTGATACTCCCTCCGTTTCTTATTATAAAAGACATTTAATGCTTATGATATGTTTCTATATATGAGGCACTTAAAAGTTGTCTTTTTTTTTTTATATTGATTTCCTATTTTACCCCTATTTATTTTGTCTCCAACTCATACTCTCCCTCCCTCCCACTTCTCTTTCTTTTAATAATTTGATTGTTTTCTCTCATACTCTCTCTCCTTATTAACGGGGGCATTGTTAGAAAAAATATTATACTTTTTACACATTAATTGTCCTCAACTAATTTTAACTGTTTTTTTTTATTAACGTAATTTGGTTATTTATCTTTTATAATAAGAAACAGAGGGAGTAATATTTAGCCCTAGCAAGTGAAGGAAATGTACTATAATTAGCCCCATGAAAATGCACTAACTCGTGTCAAAATTGAGTATATAATATATTATTCCGATCCTAAATATAAGTCTCATTTTATAGTGTACCTAAATATAAATCTTATTTTATAGTGTAATTATATGCTATAAAATGAGATTTATATTTAGAATCGCATGGAATAATTGGTATGAGTTGATAAGGAGACCAAAATGTGGGCAAAGATAACTGTGCTATTCATCAGACACACAAGGGGCGATTCATTAAATAAATTAAGTCAGCCTCATTACGGGGGAAAGTGACCGCTATAGAATGGTGAGAAGAATATTTGAAATGAGGAAAGTCTAGAAGGAGACAATTATGGCGAACCAAGACTTGTTTGTATCCACGGACTCACGGAATCAGATTAAACGTTAGTACTAGTTTTAAAGAGGGTGTTAGCAAAGATGGATTTCTTCATTTCCTTCCAGAAGTACCTCCCATTGAGGTCTCAACCAATCGCTGTCCCCTCTTGATGATACGGGCGCGGATATCCTGTGACCTACGGATTTCATTCGGACCAGATACGATGCGATGACTTCGTACGTGCTCTTCATTCATAACGTGGTTGATTTTTATTAAAAAATATTGAGTCTAGTCTCTCACAACGTAACAAATAAATATTCAAATCTCTACTAAAAATAATATGCACATTTAATATTTAATAGTATCTTAAATAAGATTGTCCTAATATGATGATACCTATGCGTAGCAAATGAAGGGGGTTGCTTTTTTTTTTTTGGGGAAAAAATCTGCTGAATGTATAAAACTCGTGCCTTACCGTTATTACTATTTTTATTATGCTGCCTTTAATGTCTTTTACTTTGCAATTGACCTGCTTTTGTTTATTTATCTTGTGCCGTAGTCGTTGAACTCTTATCAAAATTTTCTTAGAAAAATTGCTATGAGTTCTAAGGAATGAATGTTATCATAAAAAAGTCTTAATAATAAAGGAGCTGCATGGACTTTTGTTATTATATGTTGTTTATTGTTTATGAGATTTTTTTTAATAATTATATATTTTTTAGATTTTATAATGATTTTTTTATTTATGAATGTTTTAATTAAACTTTTCTTGGGAAAAAAACATCCTTGGGACTTGGGAGAAAGAAGTCAAAGAAAAGAGAGGGGACGCTTTGATGTAGTTGAGGGGTGGAAACATGACCGACGGATGGCGTGGAGATTAGTGGCCACTGGGCGTTGGGGTGGGAGTAAACCCTACGTGTCACGTTCCCAACCCCCTGCTCTTTTTGGGATTTTTTTAGCCGATTTTTTTTTGACCATTTCTATATTCATAATACTGACAGTTTACTATCATCAAAAACAAAACAAAAAACAAATCGAACGAAACAAATATGATAACTGCGGCGGTCAAAAACTTGACCTAATTAATCGCTGCACTCAACTCCAGCTGGCCCCAAGTTCCTCCACCTACTGGCTCTTTTCCTTTTTTATTTTATCAAGACATTAGATAGAGAGAGATGCCTCTGATAATCACATCCCCCTCCCACCAATAACATGTATTATATCCGCTTACATTCGTAAAAACGTTTTGATGCTCCATCCATCCTCATTTATCTCAAAAATACATATGAAAAAACAGGACAGGATTATCCAATTATACTACAGCCATGGGTTTGTTTTGATACGCATTATATTGGGGGGGAAAAAAATGACGCCATAGACTAAATTTGAATTTTGAAATGCCAGGAGTACTATTATACATGTACAGGAGTTTAACCGTTTGCTTAATATCCATACATTATCTATATAATTACGCTTATAGTATATTTTTTCGGTTCTAAATATAAGATCCTTACGCTATGTATTAAGTATGAATAATAGGTAGTGAGGGAGAATAGATGCAAATTAGACGGAGCACTAAATCGCATGAACGGGATATATGCAGATACAAATTAGCTGAAACACTGAATCAAGGGGAAGGGCATAGTGAGGTGTCGGTGGGATCTCATTATCTTGGTGCCCAGGGAACAAGAATGCCAAGAAAAAGAAAGGGGAAAAAAAGAGTGGAAGGTGATGGAGTAAAGAAAGCAGAGGGGGGAGATCATGCAATTGTAATTGTAATGCAATGGCTGCTCATCAATACATTATTATAAAGTATAAATAAAGTCACAGGCAGCGTCGTCCGGATTCATGAACAGGTCCACATCACCCGTTGCCACCTGCCACCCTTCCGCCTTCCCCTTCCTTAACCGCCCGCTTCGCTTCCCTCGGTTTTTTCGTCTTTTTGTTTCTTTCACTCTCGCAACCTCCCCAGGTCTCTGTCTTTATTTTTGTTCTTCTAAATTCTTGTTATTTTATTGCGTTATTTTATTTATCCTCGCATTTTTTGCAGATTTATATTTACTTTTTTAAGGATGAATGATATGACTTATTATAATTTATATGTATACATATATGCCAGCACATATGTCCCATTGATCGTACCCAGTTCTCTTGTGAGCTTTATAGAGTGTCCTTGAATTTACTCGATGACGTCACAAATAAAATCGCAAAATGTAATTACCCTCCTGACCACAAGTTCTGGGTTGACCAGCACGCAGCGAACCCAACACGAAAGTAAATACCTGACCTTATTTGTAAGGTAGAAAAAAAATTTTATGACATTTTTTCATTTTATTAAATTTTTAATATAAATATTTTATTTTATTTTTAATTTATTACAGTGTAAGTTATATTTTTTAAAAGGTGTATATATAAAATATAGGTAAAATTGTAAAATTGTTATATTTTTAAAAAAAGTTAACATAATTTAAGGTTTTTATTGCTTTTTATGAAATATGTTGAAAGTGTCTTATAAATAGAACCAGAAAATTGTATATATTCATATATATTTTAAAAAAATCTAGATATACACTAACATATATTTATACGTATATGTAGATATACACTGATATATATATATATATATATATTTACATGTATATGGAGATTTTTTCTGCCAGCGCTATATTGGGACTATATAAATAGATAGATGTTGGGCTCTAGAATGAATATATTAAATTTCATCACATTGCAAAAAACAATTATTGTGCATACAAGCTTACTGTGTCAAGATTTCTCTCATATGATCCTTTGAAGTCCCGCGGCGAAGGGATCAGGGAGTCGCGGACAGACAGTGAGACGTTGCTTCTAAACATCAACGGATTGTGACCCATACCATAACCCCGTATTTTACGATCTTTGTCGGCGCGAATCCTAATTTTCCTTCTGGTTATGCATCTCCTCGGTTCGCCTTCTGCTTCATCTGCTTAAGCTGGTCGATGGCGTTGACCGTTTCTCATTTCTGATACTTCAGGTGATCACTTCCTTCTATCCCTTTTTGCTGAATTTGGGGCTTAGCCTCTGTTGCCACGAACTCGTGTTGCTCAATTCGACCAAATGACTGTTCAATTTTCATGTTTACGTGGCATTTTACTGACTTTGTGGCCTTCCTTCTGTTATCGTAAACTGTGTGATGCTGAATTTGGCAGAATATCTGTTCAATTTCCATGTATGTGCGGCATTTCTGGTGCTTGGGTATTGTTTCTTTTTAGTCTTTGTTATGCCTGATTGGAAATTTTACGGTGAAGGTTTTTATTCTGCTATATTCATAGGGCTTTTTGCAAGCTGATTTTGTCAATTTACTTCTGAAATCTGAACTATTTATGCGGAATTTATGTAATTATAACTCACTTGTGTACTAGTTAATTAGTTGCTTTTGCGGCCACTTGAGTAAGCCCTCTCCCAGGTTTTGGTTTGGATTTTGGGTTGTTAATTGTTTTGTGCTGAGCATAATATAAGGGTAAGTTCTAAGTACGAGACTCCTTGGAAATTCACATGCCTGAATGATAAGTTGTCTGTGCACATTTATACCTGTAATATGGAATTGATACAAGCGTATTCTATCTGCCATTTAGACCTAAACTATAATGTGTTATTCAAACACTTATACCCTGTAATTTATTTTTGGGACATGCAAAGTCATTAAAGATTGCTATTCACTTTTAACATATGGAATCTTCTTTATCTTGCGTAAAATAACGACAAAGCTTCTTTTCCACACTCATACAGTGAAGATTGAATCAGTAAGTTGCTTTATGCTGAATATCAGCAAGTTTTCTAGGGCTAGATTTCTCCTCACAATCACCTGGTCCTCAGCCAAAAAATGGTTTTCTCAGACCCAAACTCATTAAGAACAGCTACAATCCAAACATTCTGTTCATTTTATTTTGCTTATTAGCTGAATGATCTGAATGAGCACGAGTTTCTCAAACTATCAACACTCAATACAGGCAAAAATATGTGTATACAGCCATGACATCACTATCCTGACAGAAAACATTAAAAAAAAAAAATCAGAAAGTGTTTTGGCACCATCAGATGTTTTGAATCGTCAAACTATCAACACTCAATACGGGCAAAAATATGTGTATATAGAATTCAGTATTGTATGGCTCAGAAACATACTTGGGATGTGAGCATATTGAAATTTGTTCATATTTGAGGTGGAAATATTGTTCAATTTGGTGGTACAGATAATTCATGATTGTCCTGGAGGGAGCCTTTCTGGAACCCTTACTATTGCCAAAAGTGCCTTTCTAGTATACTTTTTTTAAGTCAGTAGAAGCTTCTTTTCTGTTAATCTTAAATTTTTTTGTTTTTGTCAGTCAAAAGAACAATCTCTATGTCAGTTGCACCAGTTGAGAGTATTGCCTCACTAAGCAGTGATCTATTCTATGACATATTACGTCGTCTTGATGGTCCAACTTTGGCTAGTGCTGCTTGTACCTGTGCAGCATTCTGTTCCATTTCAAAAGAAGAGAGTTTATGGGAAAATGTATGTTCATCCATGTGGCCTTCAACCAATAGAGAGGATGTCAAAAGTTTAATATCATCTATTGGTGGGTTCAGAAAATTCTATGCAGATTGTTTCCCACTTATCGTAAACAAGGAGGTCGTGGAGCATCAACCGAGTTATGATCTTGAATACCCTGAAGACTGGACTGAGGCTGAATATTACGGGGAAATGAATGAATATGAAAGTACATCTCCGTTAGATTTTGTTTCTATTGTAGATATCAGGTATAAAGATAAGCCAATCTGTTCCAAAGTATTATGGGGAATTCCAAATGCAAATGGCTTCAATGGTTGGTTTCACAACTGCCCTTTCCGGATTGATCTCCTCACTTACGCGGATAGAGACGATAACAATGATGGAGTGGTCACCCTTTCTGAATCTGATGGTCTACCACCAATTACCTCCATGGAAAGAGAGAGGAAAGATGGGAAGCTGTGGCGGGAGCTTCGGGAGGGGCTCCAGCTTAGTTGGATAATTGTAAACAGAAAAATGAAGCAAGCAGCTAATCTTGCTAGCTGGAGTCCCCTTGGTGGTCAGAGACATTGGCCAACTGATAAGGATTTTGTGATCCGCTTTGGATCCGTTCTTCCTGCCAAGGACATTCTTCCTTGTCAGGTAGTGGAATGCATCCTTATTATGAAGTTCAGAATGGTTCACAGCGAAGAGGAAGGAGCCCAAACAACTCTTAGATTAACAGAGCTGAGCATGCAGTTGGAAGACATGGAAGGAGCTCATGTTAATGGAAGAAACAGCTTGCTTATTCTTAAGGAAGCTCTTAGCTGCAGAAGGAGCAAAAATTATAGTGAAGTACTCGAGTCGTGTCGAATGTATTCAAAAGTACAGAATGAGTTAAGAGAGGAGAAAATGAGGAACGAGAGTAGGCTGGATAGGCTCTGTATTCTAAGTGGCATTGCTGCTTTCATGACATTCTGGTACTGTGTATTGTGAAATGCTAATGTTCCTCTAACAAATGCTCGGCTTAGGCACTCCTGTATGTAACATCTGATTTTGCTTACTTTATAAGAGGTTCATCGTTGGACCTTCCCTGGCTTGAGCTTTGAAATTCCTTATGATGATCCCTTCATAAAGGTTCTGTATTTGCAGCAGGTATCATTAGTACAGTAATTTTGGATGCTTCTCCGTCAATCGAAAATCTCAATAAATAAAATTATGCACTTGTTATTTCAAAGGATCCTCTATCTTTTTCTGTTTATTTATTCTGCGGGTTGACTTCTGTTAGCCATATGAATAATGAGACCCTGCGTAGACATGGATTATCAGATTAACATGCGACTTGTTTTCTCCGTTTCTCCCTTTTTTTAGTACTCTTCCTGTAGCTAAATAAATTAATTAATTCTAACAAATGAGTTCATATAAAAACATTAAATTACATATCAGTTTTATAAGATGAATAAATTAGTTTAGAAGCAGAGCCGGGATGAATTGGCTTCGTAGAGAAGCTACAGTGTCGGCTGATCGTGTAAGCTTCACATCCACGTATTGACGACCCTCCTGTGGGCTGTAATGGCGTTGCTTTTATAAGTTGATCTTGCCCCATTTCGCAAGTCAGGATATCAACATGAGTGTTCATGGTTCAGTCACCGATAGAATTAATTCTATCGCATCCGTTAAATAGAGAGAATGGCTAGATCTAAAGTTTAAGAAATTCATTTTCAATAATCAGTGGCATTCATTTATGAGTTGTAATGATAAAAACGCCTTCATTTATTTTTTAACAAAGCATTTCCTTACTTATATATGAATCCCTTTTTGTCACCTATCATAAGTTTATGGAAGAAGGCTCGTCCTTGTTCAAATATTCATTTTGTAAGATGGAGAACGACTCAGACATTGACGAAGAAAATTCACTCATGAAGTGACCTGCCAATAACTGGTTCTGCTGCGTGTAAGGGACATAAATCAATGAGGTGTTTTTAGTTATCTGTAAGACCAGCCACTTCAAATAATCACATCAATCTGCCATTACCGTTAACCACATTAACGAGACCTGGCTTTAATGAGGCTGCAAAATTTTTGTTCTGGTTTTTAATATAAAGACTAGATAATTAATTTGTAAACATTAAAAAAGATTAATTTATTTGAAATAAATTAATGTTATATTTTCTAAGGTAATCTTATTAAACATATGTATTAGAACTACCTGTTGACATAAACTTCTTAACATGTGATTACGATAAGAATTATTTGGTGAACAAAATAAATAAATATTAGAGATAATAAATTAAAATCTTATAATAATGACAGCTGTTGTATTAAGCGGGGGTGAAAGGAACCGCTTACATTTACATCATACGGTGCTGGCGCTTTAAAGGTCCCCTGGTATAAAAGGTAATTTAAAAAAAAAAAAAAAGAGGAAAGGAAACGATGATGAGAAAACTTTCACAAGCCACTTTAGCCTTCTCTTATGACATCTCACCACTTCCTTCTAGGCGTTTCTTCTTATCATTTCAGACAATACAGCTGAAAATTGTTGTTAATTTAATAAGTACGAATGTTAAAATTTAATTCGTTCTTAAATCACAAGTTTGTTCCTTTTACTGTTAGAATATTTTATTTTGTTATGGAGTTAAATAACAGTTAGGCAATATTAGAAGACAAAGAAATGTTTTTTTAAAAAGAAAAAAGTTCTAACGGATCTTGTATTTTTCAAATCCGTAAATATCGATTTTCTTATTATTTTTATCATTAGCCGTTACCTAAAGTGAATGAGCAACCCAACATGACTAATTAGGGAAAATGATTATCTCCTTTTTTTCCTTCCCATATTCTCCTTTTCCTAATTACAAGATTAACATTTGGACAGTTTAGTTTAAATTTGATTTCTTATAAAATATTCCTTTTCTATTTTTCTTTAATGCAGTTTTGAACTATTCACTTTCACAACACTATTTCACTTATTTATTTATTTATTTTATAATCTAATATTTTTATACTAATAATTTTATGAGAGATTAAATCTAAATCATCTAAATCTTAATCTGATTATTAGTTACTAATATCGAAGCTCATATAATTAGTTATTGCATTCATAGCAAATACATGAACTGATTATTAATTAACAAGACATATTCTGATTTAATTATTCTATTGTGTAAATATTGTGCCAGGTTTTGAGAGGGAATAAAGGAATATAAAATAGAAACATAGACAGAAAGATAGATACATGCACACATATTTATTGGAAAGAAAAGGCATACTAAAAAGACGTTGGCGAACAAAATTAAATGGGGGTGGGGTTGTGGGCTCAAAATGGAGCCATCAGTCAATGTAATGTGCAAGACCATCATGCCCCTCTTCTCTCCATTGGGTCCACCTCACAACTTAAATAATTTTTTACATATATAAATATAGGATGGAAAATATTCTGATTTATTTATTTTAACCATCTATGACTCTATGAGACCTCCTCTCAGGGCTAATTTGATACGAGGATAACAGAGGAAATGAGAGGGAAAAAATTTAATAAACTTGATTTAAAAAATTAGAGAAATGTGGTTAAAACTTTTAATTAATTTTACTTAATCTTTTATCTTACATATTTTTATTAAAATTTTATAACTCTATTTTTTCAACTTCTCAAATTGAGCTCATTAAAATTTTCACTCTCTTTTTATAAAATTCCCTCCCGTCTATCTCTGATGACCTATGTTGGTCTTCTATGGCATAAGGAAACATAATATGGTATGATTATCTGATCTAAGCATTTCAAGGATCATGATTCATATAAACGTAATAATCAGAAGCGGGATGATATGAGAATTTTAGGTGAGAGAGGATTGTAGGTGGACTAGAGAAATAAAGCGAAAGGGTGATAGAACTAACCACTCGTGTATATCCATCTAACTGGGGTGCTGATCACAGGTATCATAAAATTTCCTCCACACCTACATGATAACATCATGATATGACCACTACGTGCAAGAAATAAAAACAAACGGGGCACCGTCATTAGGGATCCGACTTGCCATTGCGCAGGACAAAAGATTCATAAAATCCAAATGGAAGCTTCTGAGCTCGTGGTAAATTATTATTATTATTATTGTTACTACAGCGTTGGTAATGTAAATATGAAAGTGATAATACTAACTCTAGGATGAAGGGCACAGATGAAATGAAACAGTAAAAAGTAGAGTTGATAATATGAGTTGGACCTGTGGGTTCAACCCGTCAACTTATCAAAAATAACAAATTAGGGTTGGTTAAAAATTAACCTACCAGTAAACAAAACTTTTCAACTTGTACCATCTAATCCACAACCCGCCAACTTGAGGGCTAACTCCCTTTTTTTTTGTATTTTTTAAATTTTATTAATCATTATATATATTATTATATTTTATTTTCTATCTAAAAAATTTAAAAAAACCCATATTATTTATTTATTTAGTGTTTTTAATCAAGTATTTAAAGGAAAGATAAAAATTTTATTATTATTTTATATTATACAAGGAACAATTTTTTAAAATGAAAAAAATTTAAAAAAGAAAAAAATAGTTGGAACCCACTATGACGGATTACAGCTGACTAAAACCAACCTACTATTACACTAAGGGGTGTTTGGCTATCTCTTAAACTATGATTTCAGAATTACTTTTTCACAAAACGAGACAAATTCTTCCACATATTTACTTCATAAACCGTAAAAATACTTCTAAAACTATAATTTGGTTTCTATCCAAATACCTTCTAAATCTTTTTAGCTTGTATTATCTAACTTTAACCTGTCAGGCCGTATTACTACTCCTAGTTAGGAAGGAAGGGAGTGATTATTTATACAACATAAAGTAAAATGGATGAGGGGTCCACCATATTGGGTGACATGACATTTGTGGGATGACAGGCCCATTCGGGTAATGCGCCTTAAAATACGCATTTTCCTACTCAGCTCTCGGCCGTCAGCATCGGCGTCAACCTCACTTTCATGCCTCGAGCCGCCAGCTTAGCTTATGAGCCTCATCTTCTTTGCTTTCTTCACAAACACTGCTCTTATTAACGTTTGAAATTGAAACCCCTTGCTTGACTGTTTTTCTTTTTCCAACAACTTAATTTCCGGTTTTACTGTTTCGATTAGCTGGTTGGGTTCTGCAGAATCTCTCTCCCCATCCTCATATCTTGGTGAACGCAACCGCACAATACCATTTTCTGTTACTTTCATCTCTTGCAAGTTTTTTCCTTTTTGGTTTTTTGGGTCTCAAGGGGGAATCTAAATTGCTTTTTTCCTTTTTTTTTGTCGGGTAAAGAGCGCGTATATTTCCTTTCCTTTTTTTTTTTTTTTCCGGTGACTATTATATCGTCCGTCGTTCTCAGGCACCCCACCCTTTAAAATTGCGACTCTTGCCAGCCAATCCTAACGCTCCTTCCCCTTCACGAGACTAACTGTTACTATTTGCCTGCGCAACGTGTTGAACGCGACATCCATTCCACAGACTAGTTATTTTCTTTTAATCCTGTGAAGGCGAAAACCAGAGTCGTTCTGCCATTAATGCATTCTTCCACTTCCTGGGTCCACCCTTCTCCTCCTCGTCTCTTTTTTGCCCTCCGTTTATAATATCATCTTTCTTGGCACCTTTTGGAGATACGCCCTTGAATGTTTCAGCACTCTGGCGACACCATGACCCCCCCGGATATGCCGAAGAAGCTTAAGCGCTTTATTCCTCTCGAACCCACTCTTGGAATATTGAGCTTCTTGTTGATCGCCTCTCTCTTCATCGTCTGCTTCTTCTACCTGGATTTCCAGTCTATCTTTAGGGGGATACACTCTGGAGGACTGGTTTCCCTGGGATGGGGTACTTTATCCTTGTCTTCTTCTTCCTCTTCTTCGTCTTCTCCGTTGATCGGGGATTCTCGCCCCGAATTTCTCCAGCGAGATGGTGATAGTTGTGACGTGTTTGATGGAAATTGGGTTTGGGATGAGAGCTATCCGCTGTATAATTCCACTGTTTGTTCCTTCATGGATCAAGGTTTTCGGTGCAATGAGAATGGCAGGCCTGATAGCATCTACACCAAGTGGCGCTGGCAGCCCAGAGACTGCAAGTTGCCCAGGTTCCAAATATTTTCATTTGTTTGGATTTTACTTTCTGCTTTCCATGTTGTCAGAAAATATTTGTTCCTTCTCGAGGTTGTGCTTGGCTCTTACGTTCTGTGTGATTCTGTCTTCCGACTTATATGATCACCGTGAATAAGATGAGACAAAATTCCGGTGCCGCTAAAACATTCTGTTTTGTGGAGTCACCTTTCAATTGTATTGACTCTTTTGATGCCTGGGTTCTGACCATCGAATGAATTGGCGCGAAGGAAAAAGGTTCTGCAGTACGCAGTCTTTAAGCTTACGAAATCTCGTCTTAGAAATTCTCGTAACGTTAACTAGAGATTAGAACGGTGACTTTTTTCTATCGGCTCTGCAATACATATTTCATCTCACATAAAAAGCATAAAAAACAGAGACGAACGTGGAAACGTTTCTGTGAGTCATTTTCCCGCGTCATCACCTGTATTTCGGTAAGCTCTGGCGCTCATCTCTGGACCTTACCCCAACTTTCTATTTTATTTTATCTCTCCTCTTCATTATAAGGATAATAAAATTCTTCTGGATTGGGGTGTGCTGCTTTGGTATTTCCTCTGTTAGCTGCAAATTTTACTACATCAGCAATCATAAGCTTTAAGTTTGCATCTTCAAACGTTGTAGTTTAGTTTTTCATATCCAATGTCCTCAAACGTAAATTTAGTGACATTCTTTGTATTTGTAAGCTATGCATTGGTAAATCCTATTTGTTCGTGTTTGGTTCTGTTGTTGAAGTAGTTATTATCGGGGTTCTTTTTTCCGCTCTTCACACCTGTAACAGATTTGATGCAGGGAAGATGTTGGAAATGTTTAGGAACAAGCGTATTGTATTTGTTGGTGACTCAATAGGAAGGAACCAATGGGAATCACTCCTTTGTTTGCTCTCTTCTGCAATTCCCAACAAAACCTCCGTGTATGAGATTAATGGAAGTCCAATCACAAAGCACATAGGGTTCTTGGCATTCAGGTTTGGAGATTTCAACTGCACTGTGGAATACTACAAATCACCATATCTGGTGGTGCAGGGCAGGCCTCCTCGTGGAGCACCCACGAATGTAAAAATGACTTTGAGAATTGATCTCATGGACTGGACTTCTCACCGTTGGAGAGATGCAGATCTGCTCGTTCTTAATGCTGGGCATTGGTGGAATTATGAGAAGACTGTAAGAATGTAAGTATGGTTCGTCAACTTGGTTATTCCGATGAGCTGGTTGCTATACTTAATAATTTTGGCAAGCAACTACCTTCTTTGCATTTAAAAGTCATCCGGAGAGTTTATACCCTGTCTATCAATTTGAATTACAATTGTTCAGTGTCAAGGTACTAGCTGTTTTGCTGGTAACTTTCAGGGGGTAAAATTTTTGCGGAGTTCGTTAATTTTGTTCTTCCATGCAAGTGTCGTGAAAAAGTGTAAATCTTTGTATTACAAGACATACCTATGCTAAATAGAAGATGGATTATAGCTCCAATGTAGGCTGGATAGGATCTAATAATTCCTTAAATTTGTGGCTGCTTCCTCAACAATGAACACGATGGACTATTTGGTTATTGCCAGTTCGTAGGAAAAACTAACAACATGGCTCTGATCTTGGGCTCACTCTGATTTCTCAGGGGATGTTATTACCAAATAGGGCAGGAAGTGCAGATGAATATGACTATAGAAGAGGCATTCAGGAGATCAATGGGGACAGTAACTAACTGGATTGCTAGTGAAGTAAACATGAACAAGACTTTCGTCCTTTTCCGAACTTATGCTCCTGTGCATTTCAGGTTTGCCTTTTCCTTGTTAATCGTCTTGCTTACACTTGAATGATTGTATCTTTACTGACACATTGGATGTGTATATCAGGGGTGGTGACTGGAATACTGGTGGAGGCTGTCACTTGGAAACCCTGCCTGATTTAGGTCCCTTGCCAGATTATCATGATAGCCATGTCGAAATTGTCTTGGATGTGTTATCAGGGCACTTGAATAAATCGAAAGTGACGAATTTGGACTTGTTAAATATCACTCAAATGACATTACGCAGAAAGGATGGCCATGCTTCGATTTACTATCTTGGACCTGATAAGGGTACCGCCCCTCTGCGGAGGCAAGATTGCAGCCATTGGTGCCTTCCTGGTGTTCCTGATTCATGGAATGAGATTCTCTATGCACTTCTCCTTAAACGGGAGACACACCGCACAATAAATGCAACAAGAGTTTCCCAAGTTTGATTGTAATTTCTCTGGAAAGCTTGCTCTGGTATACAAATTTTTTTTCCAATTTTCTTCATGCTGCCTTCATTATGATGGGTGAGTACTGTGAAGCTGGATTGAAGTTGGGTCTTGCGAGCTCAGCCACATCAGTGGTCGATACATCTACACATGTTGGTTTGCCTTATATCCTAACGATTTCTTCACCCTTGTTGGAGTAGTCTCTAGCACTATACGTCAACACACCACCACACTCATATGAAATTATATGCGGGATGATGAATTTAAGGGACAGCCTATGAAAGAAGTTTCACTGAGAAGCCATATTGATAGATCAGAAAACACATGCAGGTCTTTGTAAATTTCAAAAGTTGTAAATTTTCAAATACATAGAAGAATGATGAACATTGAGTCTTTGATGTAGCGGATTTTTCACCGTATACAGGTTTATATACTTGTACTAGATCTTATGGCCATTTGTTGTCATACAGGGGAACGCAAGTGTAATTATGTAAATACTTCAGAAAAAAGAGTATGTGGGGTTTGGTTTTGACTTTTATTCTGGACGATCATTTATGAATGATGTGTGAAAACATGTCATGGAGAAAGCAGAGTATTACGTTGGTGACTTTCTACGATCCACGCTGGCCAAGATAGTCATAGAAATTTCACACACCAAAGAAATGAACAGCGTATTAATACAGAGTAAATTTAACACGTTTTGTGGTTGCCGTAAAGATCAACACAAATCCTCGCACTGCAAAGCCACAACGTTCTAATCATCAAATGGATATTGCTCATACCTGAGTGCACAATCACGGAGCAAGGAGCGAGCCCCAATCCGACTCTGACACGGAGCGAACAAGGCCGTTTTGGCGGCAGCAAGACAGGAGTTGCAGTCCCAGGTTGTGAGATTGGTGTTGCAAGCAGCGTGGCCATAGGCAAAAGCATTAGGATAAGGAGAAATGTTAGAGTAATCGTAATTTCTCCGAGTTGACGTCACTGTCTCAAGTTGTTGAAGAACATAGTGAAGGCTAATAGCGAAAGGATCGCCTGAGGTGAACACAGCTTCGTTGCAGAGAACATTGATGATGGTTGTATCCGGAACACACTTAGCAACAGTCCCCAGGCAGATCATGGCAATCGTAATTGCTGCATATTTGGCTGGCGGAACCCGCTCCATACTCTCCTCCTCGTCGATCGATTTCTCACTGTCACGGAACCGGATCGCCGATCACAAAGTTAGTTTGGTTAAACTTTGTAAGCGAAGGGCCTTGTTCCATTGACCTATGCTATAGTATGATACTATCTGGTGCCAGGCTTTGTTGTTTGTTTCTGGCACTCCAGGGAGAAACTCGGAGTCTTCAAAAACCACTTGATAATATTAATAAAAACATGATGACGGGGTCATCTCTGTTTTATTCAATCCAAATAGTATCTGTTTATTTTGTTTTAATTAAATACTACCTTCCGGTCCTAATTATAAGAGTTAGTTGATTAATTTGAGGAGATTACGGAAAGTAAGTTGAGTTAGTTATTTGTCCTAAATAAATGTTGTCTTTCTTAAAATATTATTGCTAATCAAGTGTATTGACTAAAATGCTATTGTTAGAAGACTACTTTAAAAAAAAGTATAAATATGAGAGACAAAGTGAATTGAGATCTTATATTTAAGACTAAAATAAAAATCAAATAAAGTTTTATATTAAGAACATGAGGTAATATATGAAATATTAAAGGGAAGCTCTTCCACAAATTTATTGTATTTTTTTTGGTTGAAATACTTCATTTTTTGTGCCAGATTTATTGTACTTTAGTTTTAGAGCATTAGAAGATTGAATATTACTATCTCTTAAAAGTAGAGTAAGAAGCGAATTAAATTGCGTGAAGAATAATTTGTTTTAATAATAAAGTGCATTTTGAGTTCTTTTGCGCTACTATTTACTAATTAATATATTAATATATAAAATTTATATTTTGAAGCATAATATAAAATTTATATAAGTTATATTATTCGTAAGTTATAATTAATAATAAGATTAATTTTTCAAAAAAATTTGTTAGCTATTGACATGGCAGCAAAATACGAGAAAGAAGTCGCTTGCAACCTTCTCCAACACTGTCTTGATTAAAAAAAGGTTCCTGAAACTTCCATTACTTGCCGGGGCATAGGTTCTATGGATCTGATAAAATATACTTCTTGTACTACCTTCGATCTTATTTACATGACCTCGTTTATTCTACATATCATTGATTCTTGAATTAATTTGTTTAACTTATAAATTGATATATAATTTAATACTCCTCTGATCTTTAATGTAGGATTCAATTAGGAAGTTAATATTGATCCTATATATAAAACTTATTTCACATGTTTATCAATTTTTTTTTTCAAATTAATCATATGGTATTCTTCCAATAATAATCAAATAAGAAAATGAGGGAGATAATTAAGAAAAATACTTAGATATTTTAGAAAAAACACACCATATTAGCTAATTTAACTAACATCATTAATTTTCTTAAATTAATTAATTAGGTCTTACATTAAGGACCGAAGAGTATTATATAATAGTATATCATATTATATTGTTTAGTATTAAATAATTTATTTAAAGTTTTTAATTTACCTAAATTGGTTAAGTGATTGTTACGTTAAAGACTCGAGAAGTACATGAAACTGACTTGTTCTTCTTTATCTTACAATAGTGAGTTTTTTAGTTCATACGTATATACCCAAACCCGCCCCAACTCTATATAGTGGGGGTGCAAATATACCATGGCTTACGCACACACACTTTCATCACGGCACATGCGTAGGTGTATCTGTGCTTATTAATCAGCTAGCCGCATATACGTTAGCATGAAAAGCGGCAATTTCTGCAAGTTGCTCCACTGCCTTTGCCAATTCCTCTACCTTCTCCACCACCTCTATCATTAACAGCACTAATAAGCCCGCTATTGCCAAATCATCACCTCCACTATTCTCACTTTCTGCTATCTTGGACGTTCCAATAATCATGGAGTTCATCTCTGCCCTTACTGCTTTCAACTTCGGCAAAATCTCATTCGCTGCCTTCAACTTCCTCCTTTGCTCAATGCTATCTCCAACTTCCCTTAAACTCCATGCAATACTTGATCCCAATGCTTCACACGCTTCTTTAAGTGATTCTTTTTCCCATTCCTTAGCCTGCATCACCAACACACCAATTCATTCAAGCTATTATTTCTTGGTGCTTCTATATTATTGATACATAATTGCAATTAGATAGAGATCTATAATTATATACATGAATCGAATGATCTGTTTTACGTATGTACCTGTCTGGATGATTGGAGGCAACTGCTGAGAGCAAGAATGATTGCAGCTAAGTCTCGAAGGACGTCTCCAATACTTAGATACTTATCCCAAGGATATGAGTATCCAAATCTTCCATGCCAGGGTTCCCATTGTGCAAAATTTGCCTGAAATAATACACGACACGTCAAGTTTTATTCTTTTGTTGAAAACAGTAAAACGATTGATGAATCTGTGATGGAGTTTCTGCGTTTAATTAAATGAAAGAAAAGAGTACTAGTGACTCGTCCTTTGACTTGGAGTTCAGCACCGATTTGCAGCAACTAGTATTTATTTTAGCATTTTCCTTTCCACTGTCGGCCGACTCGAAATATTCCTCCAAGCAGCCTTCATCGAAAAGACAAAACTGCACTTTTTAGGCGATACAAGCAGTTCCTTTTGGTCCATAAATTTCCTTTGATTTTAGACCATGCAATACGATGTTTCGCGTATATATGTACCTTGAATGGTATTGGCGAGGTCATGGAATCTGGAGGCGGTAGAGTGATGAAGCTCGTCGCTAGTCCACAAGGGGAAGACGATCAAGCTTACAGAAATGCAGACAATGAAACCCATGACGATGGCTAAGAGACGATTCCGCGCTATCTTCAGCACCTCATCAGCTCGAACCCCGGACACGATAACCAGATTGAATGTCAGCATGAATATCAGCACTCCATAATCGTACCTCTTCTTTATGCTCGGAACCTGACGAAAATACGTCGCAACAGCGCCTGAAATATCCGATTTTTAATATCATTATACCTCTGGTGCTTAATATAAGACCCAGTTAATTTAGTGAGATTAAAAAGTTATTAAATTACTTAATTATAGCATATGTATATCAATTTATTTATAAGTAAGGCGAATTAGTTTTTAAAAAATATTAAAAACATAAATATTTAAAATAATTTAGTAATTTTCTTAAATTTCTTGAATTAGTCAACTCGGCACCGAAAATAGTATAATGGTGTTGGTGGTGACTGCAAGATCAAACAGGTTGGACAAAGTCTTAATCCAAAGCTTACCGAAGATGAAGACGGAAGCAGCAATAATGATAGAGCTGCCAATCCCACCAAAGTGTTGGGCTATAATTGAAGCTAAGCAGCCCAGCCCACCGCCTAATATGGTTCCCATTCCTCGGTTCAACCCCTTCCCAAGTGTCGCTCCTGACCTCATTCATTAATATATATCTTCATCAGATAACTTAGCTTGAAGCATGTCATCGTCATGTAAGTTATAGTAGTCTATGTGTTATGAAAATTTTTAACGAGAGAGAGAGAGAGAGAGAGAGAGAGAGAGAGAGATGGAACCTGCATAGAATTCAAAGATGACGAGGTCGGTCATGATAGCCCACATTGCATTATCTCCGACTTGATCGTAAAGAGGATCCAAGAAGTAGAGAAGCGAAACCAAAACTAGAGAGATTCCAACTTTGATGCTGTGAATCACCTTGTTGGTATCATGCTCCCTTTTGGTCTTGTTCCTCGGATAGGAAGAAACTGGGACAAGAGAGCTTGGCATTTTCTTTGAGAAAATGGATGAAACTGAACACTTGAACCTCTTGCACTCCTCATTAGCAGCAACCTCTCCACCACCATTCCTAAATGAGATTACATGATGATCACTAGTTGACTCCATTTTGTTTTCTGTCTCTCTTCTCTCTCTCTCCCTCTTAGCCAGACCTGAAAAACTCACTTTCTTTTTGGACAAGAGCTTTAGTTTGGGGGAGACCCCATTTATATAGGAACGAACGTACAAGCAAATTAAAGTGGGTCATCAACTGGCCCAGTCATTTTCTTATTATTCTTCCAAGACACAAGACAGGAGACAGGACTCCCACATGACAAAAAATATATGGGACCACCTTAGTGATCATAGTGGAACACGTTGGCAGACACAAGCTAGAACCCTGTGAACCTGGGAGAAGGACGAGATAATGAAAAGGTCTTTTCGCAAATTAAAAAAAGTTGGATGATTAAACTGTAAAGCTGAGCGTTGAGGCAATCCCACTAGAAAGCAAAGCAGGTTTCGCACATACTGGGCGCTGCTACATATGGAAACACCAATATGACCCCGCAACAACTTTGTGATTAATTGTGCACATATGTTCAATCGTGAATACAAGTAAGTGATTCTTGTTCATTTCTTACACAACTAGTGTTGCTAAGTTCAAAAGTTGATCATAGTTTAAAGGACCTTTCTGTCAAAGAATGTCTCATATCATGTTACCCGTCCTCACAACTATTCTTCGCGCCCAAGGTTTTATGGCTTACTTAGCTTGCTGGCAGCACGTACGTAGCTTAGCTAGCTTGCTTATTGGTATGAGTGATCACTTCACTGTGCGTGCCTCAATGAGGCAATCTTTACGATCTCTATAATCGACATTTAATTAAGAGGGCTTCGAACATGAGTTATAAAAAGATATTTGGTAAATGCATTTCTGAATCACAATGAGGAAGAGAAGGCTTCTCCTACGCACGGCGTTCGTGTGTGTGCATATATTAATTTAAATGTATAAATGTCGTTAGGAAATAGATTAACTATGTTATAAATCTGTGTTTAGGTAGTATGATATGCATTTTGCAGAGAAGATTCCATAAGCGTTAACGTGTCTAGGAAGTGTATGTTTAGGTCAGACTTGAATATTCCATTTTTCATTGTTCACGTGTATTATTCATTAATGTATGCAATGAAGAGCCAGCCCAGCAAGGTGGTCTGTGATTTTTACAATGAAATCCCTTTCTGCCTTTTAATTTCCTCTTCTTCTTTTTTTTTTTTTGTATCTATGAGTATAAATAACATATTGATAATTATGAATTGGGATAGAATTTTACCTTAATGAGAGAGATAGAGGAAGGAATTGCAAGAACACATAATTAGGTTATTTTCTGTTAATCAAAGGATTAAACTGGAAGGACAAGAATATTCTCTCTCTGTACATTTTGAGTTAAACAAAGTAAAATCATCATCCATTTCTACACTTTCATTTCCCAGAACCGAAGAAGACCGGATATTTTGAACATGGCACCAAGAGCGATGCATGAGTTAATTATTTATCCAGAAATTAAAGCAAACCCTAGGTATTGATGCATGATCGATGTTGATTCTAGAAAAGCACCATATCTATATTTTGATAAATGAATCGGTCGTCACTTGCCAGACACCGCGTACAAACTGTGTGTCAGTATCTTTAACATATCTGTATCTGCATTTGGATCTTCCCGGAAATTGCCAATATGATCTAAGAATTAATTACCTGCTTTCGTGATTAACAGTCACTCACAATCTATAAAATATGTCAATAGTCAAAGAGCACTACTAAAAGATGGGATTATTTAATATATACACTATTATCGACACAAATCAAGAGCCTGAATGGCTACGAGCATGGGACGCCCATTGGTATATGGTTTTCATGTATATCATGGTGAAAATATGTAGAAAATTAAAGGCGCTATATATATATATATATATATCGGTACTTGCCACTAGCTTTTGTTCTCTTAGTGTACGAACTGTGTACCATCTTCCTCATTCCTGATCCTACACACAAATGGCTTCCTCCCACGCGTCCTCTTTGTTTGCCGCTATCATATTGTTTTGGAACAATAAAATATTAATTAAAGATATTCATTCGTAATGGAAAAGTAAATCCTTCGGAAAAAGAGTGTGTGGGGTTTAATTTGGTTTTGACTTTCATTCTGCACGATCATCCACACTTTCCATCAGTCGCCCTCGCCAAGATGGTCCTAAATATAAAAAATTAATTGATTATCTTAAATATAAGAACTTGATTTATTTTATTTTTGAAATTTATAATATATTTTTAAAAACATCCTATAAATTATAAGGTATTTCTATCTAAATATAGGTCAATATATATGATTCAGTGATATTAATTTACAAAATTTAACATATATCTATTATAAATAACTAACTGAATTAATTTTTTTAATTTTTTCAAATTAGTTATCTAGTCTTATGTTAAAGATTCCAAGCAGTAATACACAGCTTGTTAATACAGATGTTGACTGAAACGCCATTAAGATCAACACAAATCCTTGCTTTGGAAAGCCACAGCGTTCTAATCATCAAATGGATATTGCTCGTACCCGAGTGTACAATCACTGAGCAAGGAGCAAGGCCCAATCCGACTCTGACACGTAGCGAACAAGGCCCTTTTAGCAGCAGCAAGACAGTAGTTGCAGTCCGAGGTCGTGAGATTGGTGGTGCAAGCAGCATGGCCGTAGGCAAAAGCATTAGGATAAGGAGAAATGTTGGAGTAATCGTAATTTCTCCGAGTTGACGTCACCGTCTCAAGCTGTTGAAGAACATAGTGAAGGCTAATAGCGAAAGGATCGCCTGAGGTGAACACAGCTTCGTTGCAGAGGACATTAATGATGGTGGCATCTAGAAAACACTCAGCAGTGATCCGCAGGCAGATCATAGCAGTCATAATTGATGCATATTTCTTCATGCTGTCTTCTTGTCGTGGGTCGATTTCTCAAGAAACCGAAATACCGAATCGTTCGCCGGCCGGCGGTTTGTTACAAGCTTCTTATGCAAAGGACCTTGTTCCGGTGGCCTGTGCCATAAGCCTATAATACTATTTGATGACAGGCTTTGTCTTTTGGTGGTTTTTTCAATACTGCCAGTGGATGTTGCATCCTTTGGTTACTTTATGCCATTATTTGTATTTTTTTCAAAAGAGAAAAAATTTTGATGAGAGGGTCATCTCTGTTTTATTGTATTCAATCCAAATAATATCTGTTTTTCCGTCTTAATTAAAATTATGAAATATTCAGCACGGAAGCTCTTCAACAAATTTATTGTACTTTTTTTTTTATTTTGAGTGAAATAGTAGTACTTCATATTTTTTCGATGGTTTTATTGTACTTTCAGAGTATCAGAAGATTCAATATTACTCCGTTGCATATGACCCAAAAAAAATATTACTCCCTGATCCCTCGTAACCTAGAGCAAAAAAAAAATGGATTACGTGGATTATCATTTATTTATAAAGTGCAACCAATTATATAACTAAATAATCAAACCGTAACTCTATAGATTTTTTAAACCTATTATTCAAATCAAAATTAGAATTATAATTGTAATTAATAATACGATTGACTTTTATTACGGAAATTTAGTAAAAAAATCCTTGTTTGAAAATTTGATTGATTTTTATTAGGAAAATTTAGTTAAAATCCTTGTTTAAAAATTTAATTGGCTAAAAAGGTTTAAATTTGAACGCGTGTAATTATAGTATGTGAATACAACATATCTTTTGTTGCATACAACATATTTTTTACTATATGCAAATGACTTTTATATTAATGGTTGCTGCATACTATTAGTGATATATTACACACAGTAAAAAATATATTGCACTCACGGATTATAGTAGCATTCGCTCAAATTTAAATTAAATCCTTTTAACCAATTAAATTCTTAAACAGGTACTTTTAATCAAAATTTTCTATTTATTAAGTTTGTTAGCTATTGGTATAAGCACAAAAAAGAAATCGCTTTCAACTTTCCATAAGATCGTCTTGATAGGACCGTCCCTTACTTTTAAAAAAAAAAAAATTTAACCCCTTCTTTTTTATTTTTAATGGTTGATGAAACTTTCATTACTTGCCTGTGCTGGCTCTTTTGTACAGTTGATGCTCAATATGAATCCTGCTGCCGGCCAGTCTAGCTCTAGCTAGGACTTTGACACTATTTGCCCTTAAAGCTGCAGAGTTACATATATATACCTAAACCCACCCCAAGTCTATAAGCAGAGGTGCAAATATTCATTATCGCTCACGTATAAATATTATATATGATGGCTTTCATCACCGTGTGACTCTCTAATACAGGGGGGCCAAAATTGGCACATACATGTCTTTGTGCTTACTAGTTCTGTGCCACTAACTCGTACTAGATGCGTCAGAATGAAAAGCCAGCAATTTCTCCAAGTTGATCCACTACTTTTGCCAATTCTTCTACCTTGTCCACCGTCTCTGTCATTAACAACACTAATAAGCTCGCAATTGCCAAATTACTATCATTATTCTCACTTTCTGCCATCTTGTACCTTCCAATCATGGAGCTCATCTCTCCTCTTACTGCTTTCAACTTTGCTAAGATCTCACTCTCTGCCTTCAACTTCCTCTTTTGCTTAATGCTATCTCCAACTTCTCTTAAACTCCATGCAATACTTGATCCAATTCCTTCACATGCTTCTTTTAGTAGTGTTTCCTTTTCCCATTCCTTAGCCTGCAAATTCGTTCAAGAGCTATTATTTCTCGGTTCTTCTATATTAACACATAACTCCAACTAGAAAGTGATATATATGATCGCATCTGTTTATATCTATGTACCTGTCTGGATGATTGGAGGCAGCTGGTCAGAGCAAGAATAATTGCAGCTAAGTCTCGAAGGACGTCTCCAATACTTAAATACTTATCCCAAGGGTATGAACATCCAAATCTTCTGTGCCAGGGCTCCCATTTTGCAAAATTTGCCTGAAATAATACACAGCACATAAAGTTTTATTCTTTTCATAGGAAACAATAACAAAACGATAAATGAATCTTTTTAATTAAATGAAAGAAAAGAGTACCAGTGACTCATCCTTTGACTTGGAGTTCAGCACCGATTTGCAGCAACTAGTATTTATTTTAGCGTTTTCCTTTTCACTGTCCGACTGGAAATATTCCTCCAAGCAGCCTTCATTGAAAAGACAAAAGTGCGCTTTTTAGGTTTAGCAGTTCATATTTATAGGCATAACTGAATTCCCCCGTTTCTGACGCAGTTGTATCACATCTTTCTTTTTGGTCCGTACTGGCAATTACCTTTTACTTTACAACATGCAATAGGATGTTTCTTTGCAAGCCCATATTAAGTTAAAAGAATATTATCTATATAGACCTCTATTGGAACCATATGTAGATATATATACATGCATGTATACCTTGAATAGTATTGGCGAGGTCATGGAATTTGGAGGCGGTAGAGTGATGAAGCTCGTCGCTAGCCCACAAGGGGAAGACGAACAAGTTGACAGAAATGCAGACAACGAAACCCAGGACGATGGCTAAGAGACGATCCCGTGCTATCTTCAACACTTCATCGGCTCGAACCCCGGACACGACCACCAGATTAAATGTCAGGATGAATATCATCACTCCATAATCGTACCTCTTCTTTATGCTCGGAACCAGTCGAAAATACGTCGCACCAGCCCCTGAAATATCCGATTAACAACACATATTAATGATGATGGGTGACTGCAAATGCACACAGGGCAAGATCTATCACAAGTTGAAATGTCTTTTAATCCAAAACTTACCGAAGATGAAGACGGAAGCAGCAATAATGATAGAGTTGCCAACCCCACCAACGACCTGGGCTATAACTGCAGCTAAGCAGCCCAGGCCACCTCCTAATATGGTTCCCATTCCTCGGTTCAACCCCTTCCCAAGTGTCGCTCCTGATATCATTCATTAGTACATGTCTTCATCAGATTCAAGTTAAAACTTGAAGAATGTCATCATCATGTATATTTGTAGCCTATGTGTTATGAAAACTTTTAATAGAAAGAAAAAAGAGCGAGAGAGAGAGAGAGAGATGGAACCTGCATAGAATTCAAAGATGACGACGACGGTCATGATAGCCCACATTGCATTATCTCCGACTTGATCGTAAAGAGGATCTAAGAAGTAGAGAAGCGAAACCAAAACTAGAGACATTCCAACTTTGATGCTGTGAATCACCTTGTTGGCATCATGCTCACTTTTGGTCTTGTCCCTCAGGTAGGAAGAAACTGGGACAAGAGAGCTGTGGATTTTCTTTGAGACAATGGATGAAACTGAACAGTTGAACCTCTTGTGCTCCTCATTAGCAACAACCTCCCCATCAACATTCCTAACTGAGATTACATGATGATCACTAGTTGTTGACTCCATTTTGTGTTCTGTCTCTCTTCTCTCTCTCCCTCTTAGCCAGACTTGAAAAACTCACTCTCTTTTTGGACACGAGCTTTAGTTTGAGAGACCCCATTTATATAGGAACGAACGTACAAGAAAAGTGGGTCATCAGCTGGCCCATTCATTTTTTTTTTCAAATTATTCTTCAAGGCAAGGCAGGAGACAGGACTAGGAAGAGAATTAACAGAGACACAAGTACACCCATATGACAAAATATACATGGTACGACCTTAGTGATCATAGTGGAACACGTTGGCAAACACAAGCTAGCCACCCTTGTGACCCTAGGAAGAAGGACCGGATGATGAAAAGGTCTTTTCCCGAATTAAAAATAGCTCGATGTGCGATATTTTGTAGCGTAGTACATTAGAATTGGATGCTTAAAATGTAAAGCTGAGAGTTGAGGCAATCCCACTAGAAAGCAAAACAGGTTTTGCACATGCTGGGCGCTGCTATATGGAAACACCAATATGACCCCGCCACAACTTTGTGATTGTGTGATTGTGCACATATGTTCGATCGTGATTATAAGTAAGTGATTCTTGTTCATTTCTCGCTCAAGTGTTGTTGGGGGGGGGGTGCTAATTTCAAAAGATGATAATTAGTTTAAAGGACCTTTCTGTCAAAGAATGTCTCATATCATACCATATGCATCCTCACAATGAATGCAACCCAGCTATTCGTGCCGAAAGGTTTATATCTAGCTAGCAACACGTACGTAGCTTAGATAGCTTGCTCATTCGTATGCGTCACCTCACTATGCGTGCCTAAATTAGGCATTCCATACGATCTTTATAATCCGCAAATCTGAATTAAGAGGGACTCAGACATGAGTTAGAAAAAGAAATTTGGTGACTGCATTTGTCTGAATTACACCAAAGAAGAGAAGTTTCTCCTGCGCACGGCATCGTGTATATATGTATATATTAACGTAAAGGTATAGATAACATATTGACATATTGATAATTATGATTTTGGATGGAATTTTACCTTAATTGGAGCGATAGAGGAAGGAATCAATTGCAAGAACATATAATTAGGTTATTTTCTGTTAATCATAGGGTTGAACTGGAAGGACAAGAATAGATTGATGTAAACATGGCAATATGTATCTACGTACACAAAAATCCTATAATTAGTCATAGTTAGCACTCATCAAAGAGTTTTATTTTCTCTCCATACCTATTTTGAGTTAAACAAACTAAAATCATCGTTCATTCTACACTTCCGTTTCCCAGAGAACTGATGAGTTCATAGTTATCCCAAAAGCAAAACCTAAGTATTTAATTTGATGCATAATTATCGATGTTGATTCTAGGAAAGCGCCATATCTATATTTTGGTAAATGAATCTGTCATCACTTAGCAGACACCGCGTACAAACTGTGTGCATATCGTTAGTATCCGCATATGGAACTTCCCGGAAATTGCATATATGATCTAATAATTAATCACCTGCTTTGATGACTAACATCCATTCACAAATCTAGAAAATGTGTGAATATTCAGAGCACTACCAAAAGATGGGATTATTTAATAAGGGTTATAAACCATGCACTTTTAACTATATTATATCAGCTATTATTGAAGCAGATCAAGATCAGAGCTTGATTGCCGCGAGCACGGACGCGCAATGGTCTATAGTTTTTTTATGGTGAAAAGAAAAGGAAAGGCACCACGATCAGTATATGGCTATATGCCACTAGCTTTTGTTCTCTTAGTGTACGAAATGTGTACCTTCTTTCTCATTCCTGATCCCACACACAAATGGCTTCCTCCCACGCGTTCTCTCTGTTGGCCGCTAACATTTTGTTTTTGGAAGAAATAAATATTAATTAAAGGTTCATTCATAAAGGAAAAGTAAATGGCAAATCTAAATTGTGTACTAGCTAGGCTGACTATTTTCTTCACTCTAGTGCTTGCCCTGTTCTCAGTGCGATTACATGTCTCGTGATAATGACACTATCCTCTGTGTGACTTCAACTTAATTAGGTCCTGTGCGTCTTCTTTCTAATCGTCATTATGATATGAAGAAATTATGGAAATATTATCAAGGAAAGCTGATGAATTGTGCCTACAAGTTTATGAAGATTAAAGTGATCAGAAACTTCGTGTATCATCAGATAATTGATGCGTAAATTAAAGAGATTACTCCCTATGATAGTGGTATATAATTCAAGTCATTTATATATACTTATTAGGTTATACTACTTCAGTCCTTAATATAAGAGCAAACTTAATGTTTAATTTAGTCATAAATATAAGATTTTAATATATATTTTTTCTAATATTTATTTATTTTGTCTTCAAGTAATTCTTATAGTAGTTATGCATATGTTAAGGAGTCACTACTAATGAGTAATTCAAATACACATGATTAATAAGGATATTTTTAAAAAAATAACACTTATTTATTATAAATAACTAACTTAACTAGCTTTTTAAATTTTCTCAAATTAGTTAACTAGGTCTTATATTAGAGATCGGATTGTGTGTGTATGGGCTACGTGTTATAATGTGTTATTAATTTTTTTTAAAAAAAAGGAAGCATGATCCCTATATATATATATTATCATATTGAATGAGGGAGAACATGGTTGAAAGTATTGTGACACAATTAAGAGATATTGTTGATTTTGTGGTCATTGACATAAGTGATGCTGAAGCACTAATTAAGATTTATATTTGAGTGGGTATATCTGAGTGGGGGATGCCTAATATTAATAATTAATCATTGAACCTAATTGCGTTAATCAGCTTGTTACGCTTCCGTGCGATGGAAATCATCCGTACGCCCTTCCCTTATTGTTGATTAAGAGTCTCTATTCATGTATTGAGCGTCTTGCTTCTTTCTTTATCAAAATAAATACTATAGTTAAATTAGAGAAAAGAAATTGAGGAAGTAACTTATTCTAATCAACCTTTCGGTTCCTTAACAACTATTATAAAACATAGCTCGAATAAAATAAAATAAAAGTATTATCAATCCAAGTTGAGTTTCTTGAAAAGCAATTAAAATTTATAACTTTTTTATTACAAGAATACATAGAAATTGAACACCTTTATGACTGGAGTATTTAAATGCATCCCCAAACGTATATAGCCTTTCTAATGGAAGATGTTGCACAATTTTCTACTTGTATGAATGCACATGTACGATATCCCTAAGAAAAGAAGGTTACATAAATAACGTTTTGCGCACATTGGTGATGATATAAATATAAAGAATAAATGGCGTTCAAATTAAAATGAGTGACGTGATGTGACTATATTTTCTAATAAATCATATACGATAGCTTACTTATTCATTTAAAGAGTTTTTGGGTGGATCAATTCCTACTTCTTCATCCACGATGGATCAATGGCCATTGAGCTAATTTATTAATTAAACCAATAAATTAATTAAATTGATAATGATATATCTTGAATTAAATTAAATGAAAGGCTTTAGCTAGAAGCTAGTTATTACCCATACGTGTGACTTATACAATGGTGGCAGGTTACATCAATGACCTAATTAATTATGGAGATGTTTTTTGTTGGACTATAATGGTACCTCTCACTAAAAGCAAAGACTAATATGGAGATTTGGGGGTAGGGCCGCAAAGGACAAACTTTTCTCAACTGTGTCCGTACTAGCTATGTAGATTTATATGGTTATTTAAATTATGGTGATATTTAATTAATTATTATATTATAGTGGTTTTTAAAATTTCAATTAAAATACGATATAATTAATTATACTACTGTTCTCAGCATTATCTTCACAAGGTGAAACAGGTTAATGAGTAGGACCCACCAAAAAACGATGGCACTTAGTGCTAAGATTAGGTAAATGTCACGCATCTTCTAAAAGCAAAGACATTATAATTCAACAGAAAGGAAACCTTGGAATGGCCTACATACACGCACACATATATGTACGTATGTATGTATCATTTATGGTCGCCCCAGATTGATCAGATTACAATCCTATTTCCAAATGTTGCACTTAACCATATAGTCGGGTGTACATATGGTTCAATGGAAATGGTAAAATGTTTACAGAATAAAAAATGGGAACAAAAATTGATGCATGGAATATACTGATTTTTTCCGCCAACGATGGAATATACTGACACGGGTGAAAAAACAAGGATGTCATTTCATTTTTACGTTTGAATATTGTGGGAGGAATTCTAATAATACTAAAAATGTCAAATATAATTGTGTTTGAAGTGGACATATTTTACTTGAAGGGGATAAAATCCCAGAAATGTTCCAACAAAACGTAAATGGACATATGTGTGTGTGTGAATTATGTCATATTCTTCAATTTGCAATTTTTCAAATTAAACTTTCATCACCAACAACTTGGATTAAGTGGGGAGGCCACTGTGTGACGCATTCTTATGATATTGCTTTTGTTGAATACTACCTCCGGTCCTTAATATAAGATCCTGTTTAACTTTTATTTTGGTCCTAAATATAAGACCCCAATCCATTTTGTCTCTCATATTTATACATTTTTTTCCAAAGTAGCTCTTCTAACAATGATAATTCTAGTCAATACACTTGATTAATAAGGATATTTTAAAAAAAAACAACATCTATTTAAGACAAATAACTAACTCAACTTACTTTCTCAATCTCCTTAAATTAGTCAACTGGCTCTTATAATTAGGACCGGAGGTAGTATTAATTAATGGGATGACTTCCCACCCCATATGTCCTCTTCTCTTAATTAATATACTCCTCCGGTCCTTATTATAAGACCCCATTTGACTTTTTATTTGGTCCTAATTATAAGACCCCAATCCATTTTGTCTCTTATATTTATGCATTTTTTTCCAAGATAATCCTTCTAATAATGATAGTTTTAGCCAATATACTTAATTAGCAAGGATATTTTAGGAATGACAACACTTATTTATTATAAATAACCAATTTAACTTACTTCCTTAATCTCCTCAAATAAGTCAATTGGGTCTTATAATTAGGATCGGAGGAGTATAATGTGATTATCCCGTCAAGTGAGTGCTCAACAATCAACAAAATATCTCTCAACATTAACATTCAAAAGAATTATTAAAGATAATGAGCGTGGATGAAATAAAAGGAAAAAAAAAACAAAAAAGGAAAAGAGATGAATCTCTTACACGTTCTTGCTTTTTATTTCTTTAATGTGCTCAATATATAAACGTAATGTTTTCTAGTCAAATGCAAAGTATATACTACCTTCAGTCTTTAATATAAGACTTTGTTTAACTTTTATTTTGATACTAAATATAAAACTCTAATCCACTTTGTCTCTCATATTTACGTTTTTTTTTCAAAACAGTCCTTCCAACAATAGTAGTTTTAACTAATACACTTGATTAACAAGAATATTTTAAGAAAGATAACACATATTTATTATAGATAACTAACTTAACTTATTTTCTTAATCTCCTCGAATTAGTCAACTAACTCTTATAATTAGGATCGGAGGTAGTATTACCACTAGAGATGTGCTACTGGTTTTAGTCAACTTTCTTTGAATAGCTTTTCTAATAGAGACAATTGAAATGCTTTCTCCTTGAAAATAGGAAGAAAAGAATGTGCATGCGTGAGAGAGTGAACTTCATCTGGAACTTTCATAAATTTTAATTACTCGTGGGGAAGAAATATTACATAATGATATCAACTGGACAAAGCTAATAGGTCATCGTACAGTTTTCAAAGATATTTTGTTGCTCTTATATATATACATTGGCCGGTGCCGATGAAGCTCTCATGTGGCGGATATTTGCATGTTTGATCAATCATTTGTTTAATGACCAATCGGCCAACATGCCATATTCTAATCAGTGATAAGTGCAGCAGTAAGGTCTCATTCAAAATGTTGACTTTTTTTTTCTTATTAACAGAAATTCTCCATCTGGTTGGTCCTCTCATTCTTGTTGTCACACTCAACGGTTTTAACTAACCGCTCATGGTTAATTTAATCTATTTTTAATTTTATGTATTAAAAATGATATTCTACAAAATAAAACACTCGTTAAAATTGTTTGTCGCCCTCATCATCTCACTTGTGTTCTTTTGTCTGAAAATTTAGATTTAATTAATGGTTGATGCCTTGACGGTGTGTTGAAACAATTAGATTATGTTTGGAAGGTTGATTTTTTAAAAAAAAAATGCAAAAAATGAATGGATAGAAAATAGAAAGGAGGGGGAAAGCGAATCAGGCATAGCAAAGAAAGTTATTTCTTGGATTTCACTGCCCATTTTCTTTGTTTTGCAGGAAATTCCGTAAAAAGCCAACCACAGTAAGTGTTAAAAAGATCTAACATAGTTTTCTTTTTAGCTACATGGTATTCAATGTTACAAGTTTCTACCTTCTATCTTTAATATAAGAGATAGATTGACATTTAATTTAGTCTTAAATATAAGACCCTAATACATTTTCTCTATCATATTTATCTATCTTTTCTAAAGTAATCCTTGTAGTATTTGTATATATTAAATGTTTCATCAAATGGTAATTCTAGCTAATACACATAATTAATAAGGGTACTTTAAGAAATACAACCTATTTATTATAAATAATTAATTTAATTAATTTTTTTAATCTACTCAAATTAGTCAACTAATTTTTATATTAAGCATGGAATGTGGTAGTTTTAATTTAATAATAAAACATATTGGATTTGGTGGGATATAAATGAGCTCCACTATTCATCTCTAAAATGGGAACCACGCCTCATCACCCTGTCCACCATGCCATTCACTGCTTGCTCATGTCAAACAAGCACCAGTGCACATTGTCTGTTGTTGATGGGGTTGAGTCCCATCAAATTTGAATTACACAGCCCCAAAACGCTGCCACTATAATGCCTCCTATCATAAGTCACAACAACCACCAACAGCCCAGTGGCTCCTAAAATTGATCCATTTGGTTCTTGTTTACTCGCTCCCCACAGGCCACAGCCCAAGCCTTGGCATTATTTAACTAAAATTTAAGAAGTGCGTTCGGATTGGATTTTGCACAAAACAAATTTTGAACATAATGATTTTTTTCGAAAAAGGAAAAATGCCGAAAGAAGTAGCTTTTGTCAAAACCATGATTGTGGCCCAACGATCAATTGCAAGTTGAGAATGGGTGTTTAGATGGATGAGAACATCTACAAGCTCAGTTGTGGCGTAAATAGTTGATTCTATGCAGAATTCCCAAATACATTCCAATCCTTTTGTCCCTTCATGAATCGCAATAATTTGATTTTAATGAAAGGATTTCTTTAGGTTTTTTTTGCCAATATACGATAAACAATAAAACTATACCAAAATACTGCACTTTTGAAACTATTTACCAATATGCTGCACTTAAAATCGTTCTTGGCAAGAACGATTTTAAAATTACACACAAGTCGTTCTTGACGTAAACGATTTCAGAAATCGTTCACGCTAAGAACGATTTTACTTTTTCCTATTCACTCTCACATATGAATCTCTGTCAATTTTACATGTAAAAATAAGAATTCTTGACAATGTTTCCATGAGGCTACAACGTCTATTGTATTAAAATGTGAAAATCCCAATTTTTTTATTTTTTAAATAGAGTTTGATGAAATTTTCTGTCATTTCCTCTTCTTTTTATTTTTCTCATACCAAACAATACGTAACAAAAAAAAATATGCTTTAATTGTAAATTTTTAATTGTAGTAATTAAGTTGTAGGACTAAATTATTATTATTATTATTTTGGTCACAGGCATAAAAAGTCCATGCCCAATACTTGATTTCTCGTCAAATCAAGCAAATGCCACACCATTGGCTTTTTTACCAAAATACTACAAAGAGTAAAATTATATACTAATATACTGTATTTTTAAAAGTATTTACTAATATGCTACACTTAAAATCATTCTTCAAGTGAATAATTTTTAAAGTCATTTATCTGTTGAACGACTTCTTCATTTAACAAATGTTTACGCCAAGAACGATTTCTAAAATCGTTCACGCCAAGAACGATTTGTGTGTAATTTGAAAGTTGTTCTTATCAAGAACGATTTTAAGTGCAGATAAATACCACACAAGCTTTCATGCACACCAATGATAGATTATGAGGAAATCGTTCAGTAGATAAATGACTTTAAAAATTATTCATCTGAAGAACGATTTTAAGTGTAACATATTGGTAAATACTTTTAAAAGTGCAGCATATTAGTATATAATTTTACTTTTTGTAGTATTTTGGTAAAAAAAACCTGTCATGTGGCATTTGTTCGATTTGACAAGAAATCAAATATTGGGCATGGACCTTTTATGCCTGTGACCAAAATATTTTTTTTTGTTATATTTTTGGTATGAGAAAAATAAAAAGAAGAGGAAATGACAGAAAATTTCATCAAGCTTTATTTAAAAATTAAAAAAATTGGGATTTTCAAATTTTAATCTAATATAGACGTTGTAGCCTCATGAGAGCATTGTTAAGGATTCTTATTTTTGCATGTAAAATTGGCAGATATTCGTATGTAAGAGAGTGAACAAGAAAAAGTAAAATCGTTCTTGGCGTGAACGATTTCTGAAATCGTTCACATCAAGAACGTGTGTAATTTTAAAATTGTTTTTACTACGAACGATTTTAAGTGCAGCATATTGGTAAATAGTTTTAAAAATACAGTATTTTGATATATAATTTTACTGTTTATCGTATATTGGTAAAAAAGCCTCTTTAGAGATTATGAATATATTCTAGAAGCAAAACTATTTTGATTCTCTTCTGTTTTTTCCCCTCCGTACTTTATGCAGAAGCTTTTGTTGCCGATTTTACCATAATTTCACCATTACATGATTGTATTTTCTTAAAAAGTTGACAGCAACAATTTTTATTAGAAAAGGAATAACAAAAGTATAATAATAACTTTCCCAGTGAAGAATGAACGCCTGCCTTAGTACTCAATGATGAAGAGCGTACATGACATTCGTCAAATTTCCAAGGGTAAACCCATCCTCCAATCCATCCTGCCACAACACGAAACATTCCAAACCATTTGTTCGTATTTGTAAGTGAAATCGCATGGCTTCGAGATTAGACATTCCTGATATGCCACCTAATCATCATCGCTTTAGTATGATTATGATTCAAAGGTCAGGGCACGTGGCCTCATCCTTTTAAGAAGCTGCAGTGATAACTACGGGTGTTGTTCTGGGCATATTCCCATTCTTAAAGTCCTGACTCTAGCAACCAAAGGGGCCCTTCATTCTTCTGGCGTTGTGTTCATGGCCAGGCCCTTTATAACGTGCCGACATTGAAACCTGAGATGTGAGGGGGTAAAGAAAGTCACTTAAAAGTGAGCATGATGAAGTTGAGGCAAAAAGTCCCAGGAACACAACTAGAGATGATGAAGAGAAAGCATTTAGAAGACTGAGTGAAGTGCAATGCTATACATGGAGATTGGGAAATAATTTTTCAACCGATCACCGGCAATGCTTCTGCATAAATGACTATTACATTCCACATGTGATCAGAAACAAGTATGATCTCAAAGCAGTAACATTTGTTTCAAGGAGGTTTTGGACCTCCTAATTAGCTTTCTTTTCCTTGTTTGTTGTTCTATCATCTTTTCATTCTAGAGAGTAAGAAAAATAGGACTCTAGGCTAGAGAAAAGAAAGGGAGGGAAATTTTTATAACAGAAAAAGGCTATTCATGCAAACAACATAAACAATACTGTTTGCTCACAAGGTCAAGAATAATAAACACATCTAGCATTAAAAACAAAAGGTGAATATCAGGACTATATAAACCCACAACACGAGACAGATACCAGATTAAATCTTCTGATGGAGGAGCAGCCTCTTCTTGACACTGATTCCGGCACTTAAACAATAATCTGAATGGCACAATCTGCAGCGAATATGCAATTCAGTTCATAATTTTAGGTATATAAAACGGAACAGTAACCTGAAGCCTATAATGCATAACATTCTATGTCAATGTAAGGAAATTGCAAGCATGCAATCAGATGAAAAAGTTATTTGCTTGACACAGCATTCATGTTTTCTGTCCAGAGAAAGCGAAAAGAATATTAAACGTATGTCCTGCAGAAGACTGAAAGAAAAATTGATTATACAAAAACGTCTTGAATTAGAGTCTCATTTTGAGAGTGGAAAAACATTTCTGTTCCTCGCACCGCTGACCAAAAAAGGGGGCTAAAGCCAAATAGCACCGCTCTGTAGTTGAATTACTTTCAGGCAGTCATAATAGTGAAAAAGTGATTACTATCGTTTGTTAGTAATGTAAGTTCAGGGATGATGCACTAAACATCAGAACATTATTAGATACCAAATTTGAACATTGATACCATCAAACATAAAAGCATCAGTGGATGCAGTTATCTTTACCAAATTAATAAACCATAAGAATCACAAACGTTAAAGATGTCCAAAGGCTACATGATGCCCTGTGCCAAAAAATAAAAAGTAAGTCATTTTTATCGCCTATTTTACCTTTCTGTTATACCTAAAATCACGTTTTGGCAGAAAATGCTGGGGCTGATTGAATGAAGACGGGGCCTTAATTAACAGATACAGCTTACTCGAACCTGCACACATTATGATCATTTGCTATAATAACGGTAAAGTAAAAACAAATAAATGAAAAGACAACCAGAAGCAGATCCATTTTCGGATCAGCATTTACCAACGAGCAAAGTAATCAACTACCTGGATAGGTCACAGACCCAGCTCCCTTTGATATCAGTGTTCGTATAGCCTGTAAAACAAAATATGTAATATGACCTCCCACTCCCCCTTCGCTGACAAAACATGTTGAAATTTAATCCGAATGCAGAAATGTCACCAAAGAACCTTTCTTGAAAGTCCGTCAGCTGCTTTACTCCTAGCAAAATTATTTGCACCCGAGGGACCAGCTGTTCCATGGGAAAAGCTTAAGCCATAAATGTACTGAGGACGTTGTGGGCTAGCTCCAAGAGCCAAAATAATTTCCTCTATGTTGGGAATCTCTTTGACAATCAGCTGAATCGCAGTTTTCATATTCGAGAGCGCATTCATCAACTTCTCTAGTCTTCTGATCCCAAGTTTGATATCCCTCATCTTGCTAATACGATATCTCCGTTGTGATGCCTTTACTTCAGTTTCTGCAAGTACTGACACCTGAAAGTGACAGTTTCAGGGTATAATTCCTTGATACAGTGGCTTAAAGATATTTCTATTCATTACATACCAACTGATTGTACTCAGAATGCATTGTATCGAATTCAATACTCATATCTTGCACTGTGCTGGATGAAAGAAAATGAGCTCATTAGACAGTATCCCAATTCAAGTATACAACTGTGAATACAGAACCTTCCGCCCAAAAGCAAGTTATTATTGCAATTATTCTCTCAATTCAATTCCTTCATTCTCGCACAACTCAAACGGAGGGAAAGAACTTACGAGGGAATCTGCTGGTGCATGTAAAGCACAAACCTATGACATCATAGATGGTATGAAAAATGACAGGGCCATCCAAAGCGTCCTCTGTTGTACAGGTCTCTGCGTGATTGACTTCCGAGCACCGTGACGCCCCACTCGCTTCCATTCTTCAAGATCGCAAAAGAGAATTCTGATGCCCGAGTGCCTGCTCATTTCAAATTGAATTGGAGCGAGCAAGGAGACCAAACTACCCTTGTACAAGATCAATCGGCTCGGCTACAAGCCCATTGGGCCAGATAATTTACATGGCCTAAGTTCGTCATAACTAACTCAAACCTCTTTTAAACCTTCAAATGTGTGTTTGGTTGATCCGTTCTTTGCATAAAATTAGAAATAAATTATATTTTATTCATTTCTAAATATAACAGCTTAATAATTGATTTATAAAGAAATTAGTTAAATCAGTTATCTACAAAAAATGCATTTTTTCCAAAATATTTCCTCAATCATTTACATTGAATATCATTTATATTGATGAAATCATTCTTTAATATGTGTAATTGATAATTTGAAAAAAAAATTAAAAATTTAAAGAATAAATTAGATTGGGATTTTTATCTGTATAAAAAGAAGATTGAGATTTTATATATACGGTTAAAAAAAGTATTATTATGTACATAAAAACTACTACCTCTAATCCTTAATATAAAAATTCGTTTGATTTTTATTTTAATTTTAAATATAAAATTCAAATTCACTTTATCTCTCATATTTATCTATTTTTTTAAAAGTAATTGTTATAATAATGATAGTTTTAACTGATACATTTAATTAGTACAGATATTTTTTAAAAAAATTTATTTATCACACATAACTAATTTAATTAATTTTTTTAATTTATTTAAATTAGTCAACTAAATATTATATTAAAAGCTGATAGTTCAAGACGGTTACAAACTTGTAGTTCATTACTTCATTATTGGTTTGATACTCGGGACTCTACTCCCCGCCAAACACACTACATATATATTTACCAACGATCTATATCTCCTGGTTAATTAACAAACAAAAAATGAACAAAAAAATTGCAAAAAAGCAAAGTATACTAGATCCATTTTGTGTGAAGTACGGGCTAAACCGAAGATGGAATTCTCTTCACGCCATTGCTATGCTCTTCGTAACCTTGCATATCCCCGCATCTCACTTCTAGAATTACATCTCACAGCTATAACAAATGTGAATTTCCTTAACAGATACTAAGCTATCTATAGCAATAAGCTAACCAAAATTTCTTGGATACAGTAAGACAATTTCTTTCCCCTAAGATTTACACAGAGGCTTCTCGCTATTACAAACAGGCAGCAAACACTGGTAGATGACATCATCACCCCAAAACTAGACTGACGCCCTCGCAATATCTCTCTACAGGGAAATTGTGTACCAGAGGGGCGAAGGGCCATCTTGCTGCTACTTACTAATGGTGACTAAATCGTTGCCCTCCAGGTTTGGATAGCAAGGAAGAGTAGAGCAGCAAGGCATTTCCAGAAGCTATACGCCATACCGTCTCAGGGCCTTGCTTAAACTTGGCATTACATTATACGCTTGATACGATCTTCTAAGCTCAATAATGGAACCAACCTGGACAAAATAAATCAAGGGCTACTCAGTGACTGCAGAACAAATTTAGGAAATTTCTAAAGCATTTAAGTTGATGAAAATTCTAGAACATTTTCCCATAAAAAATAACACTTGAAGCTAGCTCCACATTTTTCACTAAGAGTTGAACTAATACCACCAGTAATCGATGGAAATGACTAAATATATCAGGTCTATTTAATGTTCATAAGTTCATATTGCACAAAGCATTTCAAACTTGAATTAAAAATGCTCAAGTGAATTCCTTGTCATAAATTGTGAGGATATTGCACTTACAATAATCAAGACTGATGTAAACCCAATTGCAAATCCAGCATTAGTGCGCCGTAAATAATGATCAAGAATACTTGATGTAGTCGCCAGTACACTTAACAGCAGCCCCCCTGCAAAGTTCAACAGGCAATGATACAATACAGTATTTTAAAAAGAACGATATCAATAATTGGGATTGATGTTGACAAAAGATTAAAAACAGTCAATCACCGAAAACAGACCCCAGAATCGTGTGGATGCCTGAACTTTCGAAAGGTATTCTATTGTAGCCTTCCCAGGCTTTATGTTAGGTATCCTGGCACCCATCTTATTCAGGTAATCAGCAATTTCCTTGGGCAAGTTGGCCTGGAAACAATTAACATCATATATAAGCAATAGCAAAACAGAACAAACAAACTCTTAATATGGCAGTGGCGCAGTAGCAATTTGACTTGTAAATATGAAATGTATAACAACGAGTTTGTATTTAATTTTCTTACCCAACACTTATGGGTCCGGGGGTGGGGGGGTGGGGAAAAAAAGGTCATCTTAGCAAACAATAGTAGCAGAGCGAAACTTACAATATCAAATATATTGAACAAGAAGACAAAAAAGGCATAGATGGAGTAGTAAACCCAAGGCTCAGCACCAGCAGATGTATCAGGGTTCAATATGTCCTTGACATGCTCCCAGAAACGTGAACCAAGCAAACTGCACATTAGAATTAGAAGTTACTGTAGAAATCACAACATTGAATCCTCCGCAAGAAAACAGTTTTATTTTATTTTTTTTTTAAAAAAAAAACTGTTCATGGAGCTGATGTGACAAACAACAGAAAATCTGTTTCACCTGGCATGCGTGAATAATCTCTTTTTTTTTGGGGGGGGGATGGGGGCAGGGGTATTGGGTGGGATGTGAGGAGTTGATACCACAAGCATAAGGAATCAAGAATCTTTACTACTTTATCAGAAGATTGCCCATTGATGAAAACTTGATATACTCAGATTATGTTTAATCAAACTATATTATAGATTATACAAACCTTGCAAGAATACTTGGAAATGCCAAGAGGTAACTGGTGGTAAGAACAGGTTGCATTCCTGACGGATTGATGTTGAAAGGAATATAGGGCTCCACTTCAGTAATTGGGGATTGCTCTCTGTTTCAAATCTCAAGACAATAAAAATGTCAGCGGTCTACATGACTTCATCAATATCATTGAGCTAAAAATGATCATTTTGAGCTTCAAAGACATGAAAATCGTCTGGCATAATAATTAAGGATTATTTAAGATATGTCCAACAGTCAGTCAATGCGCAAATCAATGGAAGTACAGAATGTGAGCAAACGACATTAGATTATCCCGTTTACTCTGGAAGATGTATGGGACAGCCATCACCATAAAAACAGTGAAATAAAACTTCTTACAATAGAATGAACATTAGTACTCTAGTAATAACACCTAGACTTTCACCAAGGTTAATAAGGTTCCATTGCCTGTACTAAACAATGCCATTACCTTGCAGCAGAAGCAAGTTTGAAGCCATAATATTGAAGTTTCACTTTCCTGCAACCTTCAGTGACTACAACTGCCCACATAGTGACAATTGTAAATAGACCCAACACTGCAAGTACATAGGGCCACCAGCTAACAGTACTCACTGCAATATCAAAAGGTATGGTTAAGAATATATGGTTTTTTACTTTCCCCACAACTACCCAAACCAAATTTCAGTCTTGACCAGATTTCATAACAAAATTGCCCTCTTAGATTGGTAAGCCCGTCAATTTAGTTAATAATGTGAAATTTCCTTAAATGATCATATCCTCTCCTTTCATGTCCCTTCTCTATGTGCACGCGCGTGCATATGTATACCTTTATGAGAGATATCCTATTGTCATCATGAAAACATTCAATGGGCATACATGTCAAATGAAGTCTAAAAATGTCAAATTTATTAACTATGAGACTGCAGTTAGGATCCATGTGACCAAAAATGTTGTTATTCCAACTTGTTAAAACTTAAGCTTGAGGAGCAGAAGTGGATGAGGGGGATATTGCATTAATTTTCAGAAGCTTTTTTGTGTCCTGTCAAGTACCTGAGAGCTGAGTCAGCATTTTGTGTAACGTCTCCATATAACCCGTCAATATCCCCACACATATAATAAGTGATGAACCTTGACCTGAAGAAGGCATCAACAATCACAATAGAGTAAATCAAACGGTAAAAGCAAACACGCGTTGTATGGTTCGTCTCAAAAATCACCCAGGTATAAAAACTCAGAACCCCCCCCCCCCTTTTTTTTTGGGGTGTAGCAATGAAGGGGGGAATCCAGCCCAATGGGCAGGTAACTAGACAGTTAAAAAAAATTGATATTGAGATGTAGAAGAAATACTTTCTGACCTAGTCAAACACAAACACAAAGATTCAAATAATTCCCGATTTAATCAATATGCATACACATAAAACTATCAGCTGGGTAAAACACAAATTCAACCAAAAGACTGATTATATGCTCATGTACTATAGAAAATAAGTACCTTTTGAATAATATGAAAATATCTAATAGCAATTGCTGGCAGGTCAAAATAAATACCAATAAGAATAATCTACGGCACTCTGATTCAGAGAGTTTCTTGCATGAGCAAATGAACTTGCAAACATATTTTCTATCAAACAAACTTGCATTAACAAGATAATCCTTTTTAAGGAAGTTATGCGGTAAATATTCAACTAGGACAAACGTCACTTGCGCACAAGCATAATTGTACAGAAATTTTACATTTCGAAACTTTTCCACAACTCTAATCATGGATGATGTAGCAACATATTTTGTTTAAAGAATCAATAAGAGTACCAAAGCCGGATTCTGAGATGGTATCACATATCCATGTAATAGTCATTGCACCGCACACCAACAAAAGAGTTGTCACCATCACATGCTTGACCCTTCAAGATAAGAAATTGTAAAAAAATCAAATATCTTTAAACGGACAGGGACTATTTGGAGTCAGAAAGGTTACACCGTTGGTACAAATAAACAAGTTTATAGGCTGCACAATATAGTTAAAACTAAAGATCCATTTCATAATGTAATGAAGGCCAAGAGACCACAATCTCTACAAATGGATAAGACTATTAAATGACCTTTGATAAGGATGGCATCATACAGCATATGATCCATTTACTATTATGATATCAATTAGTGAGCAGGAAAATTTTTGATACATCAGTTTTTCATAGTGAGTAGAATTATTCTTGAAATGGATCCTATGGATCAAAGTACCTTTGACTGGCAGCATAAATTGAATATGGAAGTGAGTAGCAGGCAAGTATTAGAGCTTCCAAAATCGCAAAGCCAAGTGACATCCACCATCTGTAATTTGTATAAGGATTCATTAGTTGATAATCCCAAAATCAAGGACCGTATATAAGATTTCTGAAACGGACAGCAAGTGTTAAGCTCACTGCTAAAATGGATAAGTGGACACACATATAACTCTTTATCTTCTCATGTCCATCTAGACCTTCCTTTCGCAGTTTCACTAGAGAAGGAACCACATGACAGAGAACCTGCACATCATATCACACCTGGTATAAATCTAGTGCACTAAAATTGACATTTGATTGAGAACCCTGGCTCTCTTCACAATGATGCATGATTCAAGATAAAAATAATAATTGAAGAAAGAAATATTCTTCAGAGATGCTTATATACGATGATTTCACTTATAATTCAGTGATATTGCAAGAATATCAGAATCTAAAATTGCATGCAAGAAAATAGAATAAAACATCAATTGGCCTCCAAAATAACAGAAAGTAAAAAATTTGCCACAAATGTCGGTCTCTAACTCAAACAGTAAAGAAGGTAAACCTGCATAATAATGGATGCTATAATCTGAGGGCTGATTCCAAGCTGGAAAAGAGAAAGTTTGAGCTCAGAGGTGTAGTCACCAAGTTCATCTGCCAGAAGCTACATGAATGATTGCTCACAGGGATAATCTTATAAACCACCTATAATGAATCTAAGATGCTCTTTCTAATAGCACATCAAATTGGAACAGGTTTTCCGTTTTACTTCATAAGTTGCCTCGAGCATGGCATTCACCTCAAACATGTTTAATTTTTTGTCCTAAGCTTTCATTTTCAGTTGTAATTCTTCGGTTACCAATAGTTGGGAAATGAACACCCTTTAACTGCTGATAGATGACTGATGAGCACCAAATGGAATAATTTTTCGTTAAGGCTGTATCAGAAGCAATATATACATGAGTGAAGCTGAGTGATATCTGAATAACTTACCAACAGATCCTGAGACAAAGCTCAGGTAGTCTTGTGGTATCAACCTCCTATCAAATCCAGGTAGAGGAACAAAATAACCAACACGACTGAGTACAATTAGTACAGCAGTCACAAATAACCTCCTCCGTATCTCACTTTTGAAAAATGATTCAGCAATTCCATTCAGGACAGAACTCAAGCGAACAAAATCAAGAAACCTATTTTTATACTTTTTGGATCTCAAGTTTAGGTTTCTGGAGTTACTGGGATCAGGAGACACAAGAAACTCTGCTCCATCACTTTGAGTTGGTGGAACAACTTCCTGACTTGAATGCTGGATATTTGGGGGTTCCACATGCAAATATTCACTTCGACGCTTATCAGAGAAGTTAACATAATGCTTCCGATTTATTCTATCAAACAAGGACCCGTTCAAAAATAGGGATTGCCTTCTTTCAAATGCAGAAACCCCAGTTTTATGGCTCTTTATACAGTAAAATTGGATTTGTTCTGCTTGGCTACCTGCGGTAACAAACAGCTTGCAATGTAGAGCATGTTAACTCATAATTGATCATGCACATTTCTCCGTAGAACAAGCCTATACAATCCTCACTACTTTTAAATATTCTGAGTAGACTGCGGTACTAATTATTAAGCTTGTAAGGCACATTCCTTCTCAAATCAAAGAGAGGTTACAATGATTTAGTATGTTCCCAGCATTCACAGCAATATATTTACTGAAATAACATTTTTGATTCAGACAAATAATTCGTGACTCTGGACACTTAAAGCCACGACGTAAAGCAAATAATGAAAATACACGTGCCGCTGACAAATACTTGTTATACTACGAACTTCAACAGCATATGATAGGCGACATATGAGCGTGATGATAAGAATAAATGCGATTATTGACCAGCCTATTCATTCTAGGTGAATACAGTTAAAATAGGATAGAAAATATCGTAAGTCTTATCATGCGGAATCAAGTCGCACTATCAGTGAGAATAAAAATCTCTCACAAGCTTCAAGCCAAAAGACTCGAATTACCTTTTCAAATAGCTTATTTGCTTCCTAAGTTTTCTAGGTAATAAAACACTCTGAAACTAACCTCTAAGTAACTTAGGTTTAGTTCCAGAGCTATGGGGACGGAAGACGTGAGAGCTGAACCAAGTAGCTTCCATGACTGGGCTTCGAATTCACGATGAGTGACGGCCGGAAGTGGCGAGAGCACCGCGGGCCAGTGCTCCGCTTCCCCTTCAAGGCTAGCAGGTGCTCATCCGATTCGCCAAATCCTCCACTTTGCCCGCTGTAATTTCACTCACTGCCCGGCTAATATTACTGGATAATTACCCGCCGCTCGTGCCAAATGAGTGCGTGGCAACGCCTGAGTGGTTGGCGTGAGACGGGTGCCATGGGAGGGCACTGTTTGGGAAATGAGATTGTTTGCTAAAATTTTTATTGGTGAAATTAAATTGTAATAAATGCAATATACATATTTTCATTAAAATCTAAAGATTAAATAATATGATTTTATTTTTGGTTAATACAAACTTTTCTCCTCAAATTTTAACTATAGATTTTGGTTCTTTGAGGGACGTTTAAAACTTAAAGAACTAAAATTAAAATAAAAAAAATTTTGAGATCAGAAATTATATTAATTTTTTTTTATTTTTCAGGCTATGCACACCACACCGACGCTAATTGTAAGGATTTTTCCCCAAAAAAAAAGTTTACTCACAGTAAGCAATAGAGAGAATATTCCTTCTTGTCCTATTCAGAAGACTACACGCATCAATTCTTAACATAAATAATGGTTTTTGTTTGATTTAGAATAATTTTAAAAATTTTATATTTGATTAATTTTTTAATATTAGGAAAGTTTGTTAACATGGCTTTGTCAACAATACCGGCAGCAGTGTTGTGATTTAAATTTTCTAAAGGCATTCATGAATTCAATATATAAGCCAGCTAAATTGTTTTGATTTATTGATGTCGCATATATTTCATCAAGGAAAAAACAAAAAAACAGCATTAAAAATCGGTACGCTTATATAATTCATTGGCTAATTTTCACTAATAAGTATCGCATAATAATAGCGTAACAACAATGGTACACCCTTAATTAATACACTGATTGTGTATAGAAACTACAATACTCTAAAAAGAAAAAAAAAAACTATGTGCTGTTAATTATTATATTGGAGAGGGAAAAAAACATTGTTAAAGAATGAAACACAGAAAGCAGCACACACTATCGAAATTATATGCGACGCTTAGATTTATTGCAGATGGGCTCCCCTGTGATGATATTATGCAGATGATAGATAGCTTCTTAATAAGTCCATTCCTTTGGAAGAAAAATCCTTGCTGGGCAGTGACTTTGATCAACGCCATCGTCTTGCTTTGACATATTTTTCTGGTCATATTTCTTCTTGCCTGATTTATTGAAATCTTCTCCACATCTGGCCTCATATTTTGGGTCTGCAATGACATCACGTTGAATTATATTATACTACTAGTTATTTCTAATGATGGGGTGAACAGTTGACTTCATTATTATTACATCCGATTCTAATTAAACAAAGTCTTATAATTAGGACGGGAGATAGTACTGTGTTCTCAAATTAATGAAGTACAAGGAAAATATTTAATTAAGGGACCTTGGCGGGGTGAAATTTGCAAGCCTAAGGTGTGCACGTTGAGATTTAGAGCTCGAATCACTCGGTTTGGGAGTAGCACAGGAGCACAGCCTGCAAATTATAGAATTATAGTGTATCAGAATCTGCAGAATTAACAGTTCATATGTATAAGTCTCTTCCCTAAAAATCTCGACATTAAAAAACCCAAGTTATATCTAACCTGGCTTCTTCTTGCCAGTTTGGAAGTTTGTGCCTGCTGTTTGGGGTAAGAATACACCTGTTCCACACGATTTCTGCCCAGATTCCAGGAAAATTGCTTGCATTCCAAATCCGCCATTGGCTAGTTTCGGCCTTTGATGTGATGATCTTGAGTACTGCGTGAAAGAAAACTAATTGAGAAATGTTTTGTTATGTTTAACGCTGGACATTGGAAACAAAATAATATATTACAGGAAGATCTTCATAATGAACGTGGCACAGAGCACCATAATGAGGATATGTTTTAATTTTCTTTTCTGTTGGCCACTGAGACTTGTATATGTATAATTGTTTAGAGTTAAGCTTTGTTGTACTGCACCTTTCATACCTAAACTGTTATTCCAAACAGATAAGGGAAAAGAAGAGAATGAGACCAATCAGATTAGAGCAAGTTTCAGTTTCAGGATTTTGGCACATTATCTCTACTTTACTAAGTTGGAAATTAAAAAGGCGATCGATGGTGGTGGCTTACATTTGTTCTCAAGTCATTGAACCAAAGCTCTGTCACTGTGTTACTAATACTAACAAATTGATAACTTAAAAGGCAATAGTGGAGCACAACTTGAAGGCGCTTTTTGGTTTAAAGAGGGATTGATTGGGTAAGAAGGAATAAGAACCTAAATGCAAAGGCATATTATGTTTGTTAGCCAATAACACATACTGAAATATATGCGTTTTTATTGTAGTTGCAACTGAGAACCCTATAATCGCCACCGGAATATAAGTTGACACTTTCATGTCCTCATCATATTTATGCTGATAATCATCAGTATATCATGCCATAAATAATGCGACTAACTTTAGACTTTTGTGCAATGTAAGCAATACATCTTGTCAATGCCTAAACCTAACTAATCACACTCACATTTTACCGGCCAAACTTCATGTACAGCACCCTACAAAAAACAAGCTTTTCTGTCTCTCTCTTGTTGTTTTAAACGCAGCAGAAGAAATTGGAGGAAGTAAGAAGGCTTGCGTTGTATTTCAAGCTGTTCATTGTTTAGAAGGCGATATACAAAAAGTAATAGTTCATACACACACACACACAGACATATATATATATATATATATATATATATAGATATAGATTTCATGGATCACTGGCAAGCTCGAATTCTTCATTCTCAATTATAGAAAGGGGAGGTACCTGTGGTTCTACTGAAGATTTGTGGTGACGGAGTTGATGATGATTCTGGTGGGAGCGCCTCATGTGAACCTGAAACCAAGCTAAACAACATATGAATCCAATAACAGGAACATATCTCCAACCTTAAATTACCGAACATTGTTTATTAATGAAGAAGGACTTAGACAGGGAAGCCAGAATACTGCAGCAGTTACAGTTAGTTATATGCAAGGAAGAGGAAAAGACCTTATGGAGGCATGCCTCGTGGACAACATTAGAGGGCAAGCAGCGTAGCATGCCTTCATCAAATCCAAAGCCAAATTCATCTTCATGGACAGAAGAAGCCATGGAGGAAGAAGAATTAAGGAAGGAGAAGAGAAGTTGTCTTTATTTGTCGACGACGTTTTAGTTGCTCTGTTCTGTCTGTAATGGGAGGGGTAACTAGTTGGTTGGCTTTTTAAGGTCCAGCTTCTGACCTGCCACTTAACTAAAAATATTAAATCAAATGCGAGGGAAGAAAACAAAATAGATTCAAACGGCATTTTGGGGGACCATCTGTAACCAACGATGCTCACGCTCCCACTCAAGCGCGTGAACGCCGCATGTCTGTATTCTAAGCCTGGCCCGGCCACTGGGGTCACACCGAACGACAACGTTGCACGTCGTTGCGCGTGGGATTACTAACGTTGCCGAGCACATGAATCATGAGAACATGCGAGGTTCTTTGACATATTTAACCCTGATTACGGACTCAAATTACGCATACAACCCGCAACGTAATCCCTACTCACCATCACTGATCACTTTATTTTTCGTAACGTTTCTGATTTTGCTACAGGCTTACCCAACTAATTTGTCCCCGACCTAGCCCTTGTTTTTAACTTTTAGTTTTCAAAATCCATGGAGGTTGGAAAGCTAAATTTCCAAAAAGGTGCTTTTAAATGACGATCATGTGTCTGTATTGGGCAAAATTTTGCTCGTTCAAGACGACAAATTTGTAGTTCTCAGGTTTAATCAATTTTCCTTTTGGGGATTTCAAAAAACAGCATCCTAACTAACGGGCCATGCAAATTTCAAGAAACAGGAGTAAGTTTTGTGATGATAGATAAGGACATTTGTGTAAATTAGATGAATGAAAACCTTCGTGGCTGGCTGGTTGCGGATGAGGGTTGGGTTCGGTAAACCCCTACCAGTGTGGTTGTTGCAGTTATTCTTCGCGCAACGCTCATCTGCTTGCTCCATAACCTCCCATGACCTCATGCTTGTGTTTGGTCAAGTGTATTTCTGGTTCTCAAATATGTTATTTTGGTGATCTACAAGGAGCAGATGTTATCTAAGCCTTTTGTACGTATATGGCAGCTCCAGGCAATTAGCGATTTTTCTTAACCACCGCACCAAATCCTCCCAACATCTTTGAAAATAAACCATGTCAAACAAACCCCCAAGCAAAGTATTAGCAAGGCATGTCTTCAATAATGGATGGAAATTAAATTTAAGAGCCCACCTGCATCAAATCATAGTACGCATATAACACTACTCTAAGCATAAAGTTGGCTTTTGACCACCCAAAAAAGAAAGTAGGTAAAACCAGCTTTTCTGATTATTTCGAATTTTTAAACCCGGTTCTGGTTTAGGTCAATTTGGAGGAGTTGAAGATTTGATAACAATGCGTGCGCATAATCTCATGATCCAATTGTGACAATTGACGCTAAGTTAAACTTTTTTTTGTTTTTGGGGAAAGGGGAAATGGGAGTATACACAGAAGGATCATATCCTTGAAAAGAATACCACTAATCTTGATGAAGAGCTTCATTGACAACTACAGCAGAAACAGATCGGAATCTTGTTTTGAATTATGCATATAAGAAAGCCAATGAATGCATCAATTGATATGTTAAATCTGCTTAAGATCTTGATGTTAAGCTTGTAATCATGTAAATGAAAATAGATTGTGATCTATATAAATATATTTTTAAAGTTTGTAATTGAATATTGACATCTTAGTTGCAGAAGCTCTCCGTGCAACCCATGTGAGAAAAAAAAAACCTTTATAACATACTAATTCATGTGAATGAAAATAATATTAATATATTAACATCATTAAAAATGTATACTAATTCATTCAAATGAAAATAAAAATTAATATAATCTTTAATCTCTTAAATTTTTTCTAATTTTAATTTTGGTCCTTCAAATTTCAAAATATAATTTTTAGTCCTTCAAAGGGCAAAATGACCCCAATTTTTATTGAATTATAAAGACTAATATTTTAAATAAAAAGAAATTTGAGGGACCTAAACCTATAGTTTGAAACTTGAAGGACTAAAACCAAAATAAGAACAAATTTGAAGAATTAAAATTTGTACCAACCCTGAAAATAACCAGTTTCGTTTGCTATGAGATATGTAGGTGCATGCATTAAAAGATTTTAACGTAAACCCAAGGTACGAAGTACACTGTTTAGATACTACTGTTCTACCATATCACGAAACCTTTCTTTCTTTCTTCCTTCCTCATATAGCATTTCAAATTTACCGATTTACCATCTTGTCTTTGCCCCCTTTCTCTACCAGTGCAGCATCATCTAAAAACGCACGAGTGGATAGAATGCATTGGAATAGTTTCGGTGCATGTGTGTTGGCAAATATGGAAAGAAGATTATTTTGGGTGAGGACCTCATTTTGCACGGGATAGCACCAGCTAGTTTTTTTAATAAAAAGATCAATTGTATAAAATATTTTATGCTTTATTGAACTTCCTTCAGTTTAGAGGAGAGACTAGCGGATTTTGACAGAGTCCAGTACCCTTTCTTTTTGTATGGGTTTCGCATAGCCGTCTATTATGAATAAGGAACAGATCCATTCAGTACATAATCAGGAAACAGTAAAGGGCAATGCCCTGCACCATCCCAGGCTATCGACTACTGAACCAGGGAAATTTTTCTGCTTGTACCTCCTCAAGCAAGGTTCAGTTCCTTATTCCAAATTCAACATTGTTGGATTGTCTGACGAAATTAATACATGACCGTCCTGCCTTGCAATCAGATTTAATTCAAACAGGGGAGGAAGTATCCATGAATAAAATCTAGCCCAAGAGTTTCGAGTACAAAACTGCACCTTAGGGCACACTTATGCTGCACTTATGACAAAATGCTTGAAACATCACTTATACACATTTTACTGGTTAGATCTAAGAGCCTGTGAGTCTCTTCATCCAACGGAACATTGTCCTTCTTCATCCTTTCAGCAACAATGAGAGGCATTTTACCAGCTTTAACATAGGTTTTGAGAAGCAGATTATATATCTCAGTATTCACGTGGCCAACATCTCGGAGGGCCACCAACAATTGCTCTGCCCCTTCAACATGGGCCTCCTCCTCTAGCATCTTGAAAATCTTCCTCACTAAACTTTTATCAGGACTCCATTTTTTCACACTAGTAATGGCTTTCTTGAAATTATCCAGTACTTTTTCTGCATCATTCTTTTTCAAATACCCCCAAGTAAATAGCTCCCATGTAGTGTAGCAAGGATCTATGCCTTTTTGCACAAACTGATTGAAGAACTTGTCAGCCTTTTCCATCTGGTCTCGGTTAATGTATGAAGCAAGAAGTATATTTGAAATTCTGACATCCTTGGTCCCACTAACTGACTCCCATTCCTGATAAAGGTTCTCGGCTTCTGTAAATTCACTAAGCCTCACAAGTGATGATATCATACAAGTGTACTCAGCATCATTCATTTTGCGAAAGCATGATTTCATATTCTTCCATATACGAAGAACTTCATCCTTATTTCCCATGTTTGTGTGCAAGCTAAGGAGTGAAGGATATGCAACTCGAGTTTTCCTTGAGATTCTGCCCTCCATCTCTCTCAAAGTAGATGCTGCTTTTTCAGGCAGCGCATTTTTAATGTATAAATTGGTTAATGTGCTATATGTAACCCAGTCTGGATCTAATTTTGCCTTCTTGAGCTCAAGGAAAACTCCTTCAGCAGCTTCAACATCTTCCTGTGAAGCACAAACAGTTAACCACAAATTAAAAGTTACAACATCCGGTGATATGTTCTTCTTTAGCTCCTGAATGGTTTCATGAAACTTTTCAAATTTCCCATTCGACATGTAGAGAGACAGCATATGGTTATAAGGAAGAGGATTTTTCAAGAGACCACATTCTGACATTTTCAACATGAGAGCTTCAGCTTTATCAGTCATATCGTTTTGGACATAGACATGAAGGAGAGCAGAACAGGTTGGTTGACCTCTGATCCGATCAGGAAGATCTTCAAAGAATTTTTCAGCACTGCTTAAACCACGAACTTTTGCTATCAAGTCCAAGTGGACGGCATAGTCCCCAGGCAGTAGCTTAATGTCTGGCTGTAAGGTCATCCACTCACAGATCTGCATTTGAAAAATGCAGAATTATGGTCAAGCTATACAGATAGGCTGCCAGTGAAGAGATTGCCAGTTATCCCACCATTTAATTTCATAAAACACATGCATATCAGAAATAATTATAAAATTGTTTCAACAAAATCTATCTCATCTCTTCCTTAAACTTTCAAAGAGAGATAGGCACAACTAGCTGGTGCGAATAAAAATCCCAAATATGAAACTCCTGGCATGCATTACAAACAGCTAAAAACCTTGATATGCATGAGTTTCTTTCTGCGTAATTTTCCATGCCCTAATTACAAGAGGGGAAAACTTGAGAATTCCCACTAATCATTTTCACAAGCCGAGTTTCAAAGGTATGCGAATGATGAACTTAATGCTGACCCCTTCTCACAAGTTCTGTCCATTCTTGCGAACGAACGCCAACAATTATTCCTCCGGTCCTAAATACAACCCTCATACTTATACCAGTGTGGTGTAAGGACCTTATATTTAAGCTGGTATAAGGGTCTTATACTTAGGACCAGAGGAGTATATCTTAAAAATTCATGTGAAGTTAAGAATTCTAATCACGTTAGCGAGGCAGGATATTAGAATCAAATTGCGCAGAAACTAACGCAGGTCGTAAATTCCCCTACATAACGGACTCCATCATAATGAATACCTGTTTTAAACACTGTGCACACCAGAATAGCGAGTAGAACGTAACTCTGATCCAAGCATTAGAGAGCTGACCCGGGAATTATAACGGTGGACATGTAGAAAACAAACTGAAGAGAAATGACTAAAACCAACCTCGAGAGCGTGTTTGTATCGCTTGAGCTTACGGAGCTCACGAACGATACGATTGAGCTCGTATTTGCGTGCCGTGTTGCCTTCTTCTTTCCATTTATTGATGGCAATGACGGCACTGCGTTTTGGGTAGACAAGGCTCAGAAGCCTTCGACCCAGCGTGTCTCCGCCTCGGGGGGAGGTGGGGATAGCGGCGGTGGAGGTTTGCGCCGACGTCTCAACCGTCGCCTTGATTGAGAAATGGCGCACAACTGATAGACATGTTTGGTATGAACGGAGTAACATTTCCCTTTTATTCAACGGCACCACTGATGAACGGTGAAACAAGCGAAATGAATACCCTCCAGCTCCTGCCCGTATGCTTTGAACCGGCCGTGCGGGTATCGGTCGCCGATGAAACCCTGTGCAGAAGGCTCCTCCTTGCAATGGAAAACCCCTCTTAAACCCTAAAATTGTTTCTCTACATTTCCTCTTTCGTTGGGTGCGCGTATCTGTGCTTTGTCTGATGTCAATTAGAATTTCCCCCCTTATTATCAAAATTTAATACTACCTTTGTTTACCCAAAAAAATTTAATACTGCCTCGGTTCTTAAAGTTAGTTTGTAGTTTAAATTAGATCTCATAGTATTAAATTATTAATATAAGATCAACAAATGAAAATAACCTCATCTCTCAAATCCAAACAATTTTTTTTTGCCATCCAAACAGTATTAATATTTAAGAACCTAATTGTGTAATATTTTCCCCTTTTTTGCCTTCGCGTAATACTTTCCAAAAATTTGATAAGTGTAATTAAAATAAGCAATAGCTTAAATGATTTTTCAATATTTGAATTTATATGATACCTTCTTTTGGTATGAGATTTCATACTCTGGTCCTATTTATATAGTAAAAGAGAAAGTATTTTTCTTAATCTTATTTATAAATCATTTTATTTAATTTTTATCATAAATATACTATTTTATTTATTATTTATTATAATATAGATAAGTTTTTTAAAGTATATATATTAAATAAGAATAAAATTAAAAATCTACTGTGTGTTTTAAAAGAAAATTAGTATAGTTTAAAATTTTTCTATTAATCTATATATAACATGCTAATAGGATCATACGAGTGTAATACAAAAAATGGTATATTTTAAATAACATATATCCCTCGTAACACAAAAATAATATCCCGGGAATATGCATTCTATATAGACGACGGATCAAATGAAGCGATAATTTATTACAAAGTTGAGATTTTTTTTTTTTTAACAGCAGAGATATTTAATTGAATTCAGATAAAATTTTTGCAAAATAATAAAACAGAACTAATTAATGTTCAAAATTCTTTCATTGAAAAAATATCCGATGATGAAGCCAGTGAAAACTTTGTTTTTGTGTGTGCTAAAACTAAGAAATTCAACTAAAATCGAATAAAATTAAGAACAGACTGACTAAAAAAAAATCCCTCAGAGAACTGATATATACAAAGCCGCTTGAAATTTGTTTCACAAGCCATGTACAACATTTTTTCAGCGAATGTAATGACTTTTTTCTTTTTTTTTTTTATCTGTGTGCAATATACTTTCAATTACTTGCAATATGAAAAATATTTATACATAACCAAAAACATGTTACACACTTAAAAAACAGTTTCACCATGTGATTCCTTACATATACTTCTATCCAATTAATGTTTTAATCAGAAACTCTTGACCAATTTTTCCTAAAATTTATACAAATAAAGAGAAGATAGCTGGTTAAAATTCGAAATTAATCAATTGCAAAATAAATTTTATGAAAATGGTAAGATATCTATTTTTCCGCCAATCTTTTCCCTACAACACAGGGTATGCAACACAGATTTTTAAAATATAACGGACATTGTAACTAGAATGGAGAAATTTTCTCGGCTTGATTCTATAGAGTCAATCTCTGACAAGCTTGATTAGAACCAAAAATGGTGAGGCCTAAAAAACATTCGTATGTGAAAATAAATGCCAAAAATATATTACTTCCAATATTAAATATAAGAGCTAATTAGGTATTCTATTTTGTTATAAATGTAAGATTATATTCTACTTTGTTCTCTATATTTATTTATTTTCTTCAAAATAGTATTTATGGTGATTGTACATATTAAATAATTTTCATTATAATACACATGACTAATAAGGATATTTTAAAAAAGATAACACTCATTGATTACAGATAACTAATTTAACTAATTTTTTGAATATTTATAAATTAATTTTCTAACTTTTATATTAAGAACTAAAAGTTGCATATGTGGTCTTTTATGTCTATATCAAATTTCATTTTAATCTTTTAAATTTACGAAGTATATTTTTAGTCCTGCTTCCGACATGCTTCTAGTTTGTTAAGCAATGTTATGCTAATTAGTGTCTGATAACACTGCAATAAAACCATACTCCTCTTTTGCCTATGAATCTTGTAGGAAAATGGGCCAGTCCACCCTTGGTGGATTGGACCCAAGCCCATTTATCATTTGGGACTCCAGTGTAAATAGTAAAACTCTTGGGTCTTTAACTGTAATTTTCGCCTTTTCATATATTTTGCCAAAAGGCGGGAACGGTTGTGCAGAGGAGACGGTTTTTTTCTTGGGAGTTACATAACTGATAGATAGGGATCAGTTTATGGGACGTGATGTGCGTTTTTCTTTCTCTCCCGCTTAACCATCAGACTCTCCTCTCTCAGTCTCTCCAAAAACTCTCCCACCGGTGTAATTTGCTGTGTCTCCCAGATCCGACTCCGTGACCGTGATCGGACCTCCGCGTGGCAACCTGACTTTACTGCAGACTCCAGGTATGCCCGAAATCCTTCATTGGTATCAGAGCATGTGATATTTCCTGTAGATTCTGTGGCCTGCGTTTTCATATCAGTATTTTTTTCTGATTGTTCGGTCTGAGTAACTTGTGATTTGCTTCAATATATTATGCAAATCCTCCATTTTACTTTCAATATGATAGTTTTGTGTCTTATATTTATGTTTAGACATATTGGGTTGCTTCTCTGCCTCTGTGAAAATCATTTTATACAGTATATATTTTGGCCGTACGCTTGTTCGTTTTTGGGTTGCTTAAAATCAAGTTTTTAGGCTTCAAAATTTATCCCATTGCGTAGAGCTTGAAAAAACGAAGAAAATGATATAAAGTACACTAAAAACGGACACCGGACGGCGGAGAAACGGAGGAGAGAAGAAATCCCGTCGGACCCGACCCGGTTACAGAAGCCGGGTCAAGGCGACCCGGCTGGAGGTTGAAGGAGACCTCCAGGGGCCAAAACGGCGTCGTTTTGTCCCCTCCTGTTTAAAAAAAAAAAAAAAGTGGCATATGCTGGGCTGGACGTAGGATCCAGCCCAGACCAAAAAAAAAAAAAATGAAAGGTTGTACTGGGCTGGAGGCAGGATCCAGCCCAGACCAAAATAATTATAAAAAAAAAAAAAGGAATTTGAAGGGAACCGGTTGGGCCGAAATGGACCCAAACCCAACCGGTCCAAATACTTTAAAAAAAAAAAAAAGGAGAAAGGGCCTGTCTAAAAAAAAAAAAAACGGATTTAAAAAAAAAATTGACCAAGCAGCGCCACGTGGCACCCCACCTTGGCACGTGGGGACCACCATCTGACAGTTCGTGGCGCGTGGAGGCCGCCGGTTCGGCGCGTGTAGCCGGCGGCGAGCTGCATGGAGGCGCGTGAAGTACACGCGCCGACAGGGCGAGTGGGAAAATTTTTTTTCAATTTTTCGCTAATTTTTCCTTCTAGGGGCGCGTGTAGGCGCGTGAAAGGTCCGTTTGAGGTGCGGTTTGTCTCTAAAAATCCCTAAAATCAAGATCTTTATTTTGATATATATTTGATAATTTTGGAGATAATTAAGGATCTATTTGTGAGTATTTCAGTGTATTTTCTGGTATTTTTCATGCGGAAATAAATTCCAGAATATTCAAAATAATTTAAATTATTTTGTTCTAGGTGAAAATGAAGCAAGAGGCTTCTAGTAGCACTGAAAATATCCAAGATGGTTCATTGGAATACTTATACATGGATAATGCAGTTCCAGAATATGAACCAGAGGATGAGATCCTGAAGAGGACCCTGAAGAGGTTCCTCAAGAAATCCCGGAGGAGTTAATGGATTCTGGACCTGAGTCAGAATCTTTATTTCCCACTGAACCCCTCCGTACCGAACCTCATTTGGTCTGTAATGATTCGCTAGATCTTCCCAATAAAACCGAAGTAGAGGAAGGCGAAGAGGTGGATCAACCCTGTACCCCTGCTTTAGCTATGAGAATAGCTGAAAGTGATGCAGCTAAATTGACAAACATAAAAGGCATCAATGGTGTGCTCGCTAGCTACGTCCATTACATGACCGATAAGAAGAATACAGAGTTCTACCTAAGGTCATAATGGAGTACATAAGAGCAATAAGAGTTAGAGGCGGACCTAAAGGCAAACCCATAAGAAAGTCTTACTGGATTTGGGCCATAGAGCTAGTGTCCTCCTTTATGAACAAAACGCGCAAACTTAGAAGCCTAAGAAAAGCAATGCTTGATTACCTTTATGTTCATATCAAATGATGTAATATTTGTATTCACCGTGAATTTTGTGGTTTCATGCATTGTAAACAGACTAAGTATGTTATTTCATTTAATGAAATTACTTGAATTATTGTTGTATGATTATTTGTGAATATCATGTGTATGCCTTTTATAAGTGGGAGCTTTTAGAAGATAAGACTTCTAAAGGTTACATTTTTTTTAAAGTGCTTATATAAAATCCTTGATAGGACATGATGATTGTTGCTAGTATCTGTGTGATGGGAGGTACAAACGTATTCTCCTGATCATGGATTTAGTAATTTCATTATTTACTGATTGAGGATAATATGGGCACATTACATTGTATACTTCATTGTGCTATATAACTGAAATGTTCTTTGGTTCGGTTCTCTTTAAAGAGAACATAGATTAATGTGGGATAGATTTGTCACAGAACTAAGAATGGCAACCAAGAACATAATTGCTGAATTGAACAAGGGAGAAAAGCTTAACGGGGACAACTGGGACATCTGGCACCGAAAGGTCCAGTATATCCTAGAGGAACAGGATGCGATAGAGCCTCTCACCACTGCTATGGTTGAACCTGAGGCTGGCAACACAAACCAGCACAGGAGAGACCAAGAGGCATATCTAACCTGGAAAAAGAAGAATAGCATAGCAAGAATCACGCTTTTGAGCTCCATGGCTGATGACCTGATGTGTGAGTTTGAGTCGCACAAAACTGCACAGGCCATGTGGATAGCATTAAAGGATAAGTTTGGCGGTGTCTCTACGACCAAGCTTAGGAGGTTGACGATTAAGTTCGATACCTATAAGCTCAAGCCAAACAATCCTATGAAGCAACATCTGAGAGAGATGGCCAATATGATCCGGGAACTGAAGGAAGCTGGACATAATCTGTCTGATGAGCAGCAAGTGCAGGCTGTCATCAGGTCACTCCCTGCAAGTTGGGAGCACATGAAAGTCAACCTAACCCACAATGAAAACATCATCACTTTTAACGATGTAGCTAAGCATCTGGAGCTGGAAGATGAACGTCTAGAGGCTTACAAGAGCTCTGGACAGACTTATTTAACTGAGGATGCTGGTACTTCCCAATCTAAGCCCAATTTCAAAAAGGGCAAGAAGCCCCAAAAGAAAGGGAAGAAGGGCGGTCCTCAATTTAAAAAGGGCAAGAAACAATTTAAGAAGAAGGGAAAGAAAGGCGGGAAGAAGAAGCTAGACCTGAAGAAGGTCAAATGCTTCGCCTGCCAACAAATGGGCCATTTCGCACGTGACTGTTCCAAACAGGCTGAAAGCGAAAAGGTATTAGTGAATTATGTGAATTCACATGTTTCATATGTTTCTAGTACTGTTTTTCTAACAGAACCTGTTTCTTCTTCTTGGATTATAGACTCAGGCTCCACAGACCACGTAAGCAGGGATCGGGGATCCTTCGTGGAATACCGTCGGTTGCCGTATCAAAGCAAGTGGCTTTATGTTGGGAACAATGCGAGAATCGAGGTTCGAGGGATTGGCACCTGCAAGCTTGCTTTGCGTGGTGGAAAGACCTTGATACTCCATGATGTGCTTCATGCTACCGACATCCGACGGAATTTAATTTCTGTTATTTGCTTAGTAGACTTTGGGTTTAATGTTTATTTTCATGATAAAGTTGCAGACATTTCCTTTAACTCTGAATTTTATGGTTCAGCATTCAGATTCCAGAAATTTTTTGTTATGGATCTTGCTTTTGGTTTTAACGCTCATGATTGTTTTGCTATTTCTTCAAGCAATCCTGATATGAATATCTGGCATGCTAGACTAGGACATATTAATCAAAATAGAATGATTAAACTAGCAAAAGAAGGAATGTTGGGCACAATCCCTAACATGGAAATGTCCTTATGTGAAAATTGTCTAGCTGGTAAGGCAACTAGAAAACCTTTCGGTAAGGGAACAAGAGCTGAAAATCCATTGCAATTAATCCATTCTGATATCTGTGGTCCGATGAGTGTGAGGGCGAGACACGGAGCTTGGTATTTTATTACCTTTATTGACGATTTTTCACGATATGGTCATGTCTATTTGATCTCGCATAAGTCTGAAGCACTTGAGTGCTTTAGACGATACATAAATGAGGTAGAGAATCAAATGGACAGTAAAATTAAAGCATTACGTACTGATCGAGGTCGTGAATATTTATCTGATCAATTTAAACAGCTCTGTGAGGAAAAAGGGATAATTAGACAACTGACTATCCCTGGCACTCCACAACAGAATGGAGTGGCTGAGAGGAGGAATAGAACTCTTCTAGACATGGTTAGGTCTATGATGGCTCAAGCAAACCTACCAATTTCATATTGGGGTGATGCTTTGTTAACGGCAACCTTCATACTTAACCGTGTGCCCTCAAAATCAGTCGCTTCCACACCCTATGAATTATGGACAAAACGCAAACCGGATCTAAGTGTCCTAAGACCCTGGGGGTCAGCAGCATATGTTCATGATGATTCCCACAAGCATGGGAAATTGGGTCCTAGAGGAAAGAAATGTATCTTTATAAGGTACTCTGAACAATCTAAAGGATATGTTTTCATAGGTGAAAACGAAGATGGAACAGTGACTGAAATGGAATCAAGAGATGCCACATTCATTGAGACTGAATTTCCTAATAGAGGAGATGTTGACCGCACTGTATCTCTTTATGAGACACAGGAACAAGTCAGTGCAGAACAAATTGACAGACCAGAATCGTCTAGGTGTGTCAATCTGAGTGGGAGCCAAGAAAGGTCAACACCAAGACCTGAACAAAGAAAGAAAGATAAGCAAATAGCTCCCGTCAGAAGGAGTAACAGGGAAAGTGTTCCCAAAAGACGCTTTCAAATAGAAGGCGAATCTCTCTTAGTTACTCCAGAAGGGGATGATGAGCCCCGTTCTGTACGAGAAGCCTTGTCAGGTCCTGCAAAAGATGAATGGATGAAAGCTATGGAAGAAGAAATGGACTCAATGAAAAAGAACCAAGTTTGGGTGTTAGTTGATCTTCCAAAAGGGCGTAAAGCCATTGGGAACAAGTGGGTTCTCAAAATTAAAAGAAAAGTGGATGGATCAATTGACAAATACAAGGCTCGATTAGTGGCAAAGGGGTACACACAACAGGAAGGAATAGATTATGAAGATACATTCTCACCTGTTGTGCGTTTCAATTCTATTAGACTTATTCTGGCAATAGTAAACAGTTTAGATTTAGAATTACATCAAATGGATGTAAAAACCGCATTTCTGAATGGTGATCTGGATGAAGAAATCTATATGGAACAACCATTAGGTTTCATTGAAAAAGGAAAAGAAAATAAAGTTTGTAAACTCAAAAGGTCCATTTATGGATTGAAACAGTCATCCAGACAGTGGTATTTGAGGTTTCACAAAGCAATAACCTCATATGACTTCCAAATGATAGAGGAAGACCACTGCGTCTACATTAAGCGGTTTGAGGGTAATTTTGTCATATTATCCTTATATGTAGACGATATACTATTAGCCGGAAATAGTCTAGATTCGGTGGTGGCTATTAAAGAATGGCTTTCGTCGAATTTTGAAATGAAAGACATGGGTGAAGCAGAATACATACTTGGAGTTAAAATCCAAAGAAATCGTTCAAAACGAATCCTCTCTCTTTCACAAGAGAATTACATCAACAAGATTCTTGAGCGATTTAACATGAAAGACTGCAATCCCATGAGTACCCCTGTTGCTACTGGAGTGGCTTTGAGTTCTGACATGTGTCCCAAAACCGAATCTGATAAAAAGAAGATGGAAAGAGTTCCATATGCCAGTGCTGTTGGTAGTCTGATGTACGCAATGATGTGTACAAGACCAGACATCTGTTATGCAGTGGGACTGGTGAGCAGATTCCAGTCTAACCCCGGTGAAAAGCATTGGAAAGCAGTGAAGAGGATCTTGAGATACTTAAAGGGCACTTCCAATTATGCACTGTGCTACGAAGGAGGTGACCTGCGTCTTGTTGGGTACTCCGATGCTGATGTAGGCGGAGATGAAGAAGAACGAAGGTCAACTTCAGGTTATACCTTCTTACTCAACAATGGCGCCATATGTTGGAGTAGCAAGAAGCAAACGTGCATTGCCTTACATTCAATGGAAGCTGAGTTTGTGGCATGCACTGCAGCAGTGCAAGAGGCTTTATGGCTGAAGAGATTTATAGAACACCTTGGATTTGGAAATGAGAGTACCAATCCGGTGATGGTATACTGTGACAATACTGCAGCCATAGCCTATACTAAAGATCCTAAGTATCACAGCAAAACCAAGCACATTGACATCAAGTATAATTTTGTTAGAGATTACATAGCACAAAAGATTGTTACTGTACAATACATTTCAACCAAATGTATGGTAGCAGATCCTCTGACAAAGCCAATAGGCGAAAAAGTTTTTAAAGAACATGTACAAGCCCTTGGCATACGTAAAGTGTAATATGAATGCTTCATTAATGAAATTATATTTCGTTATCACTTTATGTGTCTGTCTGAAAGTATACAATGTCTAGTATGTCGTACAGGTTAAAAAGGTTGGCTCTCTCACACGGGCAACCGCCTTTGACACTCAGGTGGAGTGAACAAAGATGAGACATTTGTGTTCACCAGTAAAGCAGCAATGAATGCTGATATGGTAGAGAAGAAACACAAACTTTATGTCGCCTTGACTAAAGTGTAGCAAGTCAAGATGAGATCCACGTTGATAAAGTTGGATCGAAGTTTGGAATCCCACTTCCATAATACCTGTAGCCAGACAACAAACTCTTCAACGTCGACGTCATAACAATGAGCAGAGTTGAAGAATTTGGGTTTAGATACTGAGTGTGTCTGGACCTAAGTCTGTACGGTGTTAAAATAAATCTAAATCGACATACGCTCTTATAGTAAAAGAGTAACACCGTAGCATGTGTTTCATACCACATGTGCTGAGAGAACCGCAAAAGGGAAGCAAGTGAAAGATCCCTGCTTCATTGCTGTGTGAGTCCCAGGGAGGAATTATCCTCCTATTGGTGTCCTTTGACTTTGACAATATCATGAAGATATGTTTCAGTGACTGCTACTTTGGCATATGTCCTATGGTCATGATTGATGCGATCTAAGGTAGTATGCTAAGAAAGCGACTGATTCATTTCAAAGTGATATTTGGGCGAAAGGAAGATTAACTGTGATATACACACCTATGCTAGTGTCTGTGACATGTCCCTTATGACATTTTGTGGTCATAAGTGTGGATACTAGACATACGAGAAAGGTAATCTGAGTCAACCATTGACTCGAGAGGGATTAGATTTACTGTGAAAAAGTGTATATAAGTAAATCTGGGACATCTGAGGCATAATTTTAAAATTCAAGCTACACAAAGAAGAGGGTAACTTGTGCTGATCTTATAAAAGGATTTCTAGTACAAGGACCCAAGCGAAGACGTCATGCCCACGCGGTCACGGCAAAGCACTAAGTATGAAATTGAGGGAAGGTGAAGAGACAAGACCCGCGACATCTAATCCACCAAGTGTGAGTGGGAGATGTAGGAAAATGGGCCAGTCCACCCTTGGTGGATTGGACCCAAGCCCATTTATCATTTGGGACTCCAATGTAAATAGTAAAACTCTTGGGTCTTTAACTGTAATTTTCGCCTTTTCATATATTTTGCCAAAAGGCAGGAACGGTTGTGCAGAGGAGACGGTTTTTTTCTTGGGAGTTACATAACTGATAGATAGGGATCAGTTTATGGGATGTGATGTGCGTTTTTCTTTCTCCCGCTTAACCATCAGACTCTCCTCTCTCAGTCTCTCCAAAAACTCTCCCACCGGTGTAATTTGCTGTGTCTCCCAGATCCGACTCCGTGACCGTGATCGGACCTCCGCGTGGCAACCTGACTTTACTGCAGACTCCAGGTATGCCCGAAATCCTTCAAATCTTAAAACCCACATGCGGCGCACATTGTTGAAATTGGAAATGTTCATATCCACAGACTTGATTCCTTCTTTTCCGTTTTAATAAATTGGAAGAGTTTCTTGGGCGGTTATTTTTGCAGCGGATGTCTTGTTCTGTTATTTTTGTGCTTAGCGTCACGTGTTTATGTTGTAGGTTGAGAAGAAACACTCATTTTCGTCCAAGCCATCAGTTGAACTTGTACTCTTCATTCGAAATTGCTGAGATCCGTGTGCCTTGAATCCATTCTTATCCGATGATCATCCTGTTCACTACAAATTAGATTTTATGTTTATAATGGAAGTAGTGTGATGTTTTTTCCTATCTTTTTGTCTCTCATTGTAAAATTTATTCAATTTATATTAAAAATAGATGTTTTTAAATCCAATATTTTATATTTTGAAATGCAATACAGTAAGCCAGTCTAATTTAATTGTATTTCACATATTGAAACTACACTAAAATTAAAAGTATCCCCCTTTTCACCAGAAAACATAAAAGTATGCCCGTCAATTTCCGAGAAACAAGTTGTCAATCACTGAACTGAACCGGGGATTCTGGTTTTTTCCCCCCCTAAAAAGACAAAAAAAAAAAAAAAAAACTGAACGGGTTTTCGGACCCTGAATGAGGTGGAATGACGAGCTATAAAAATTTCACGCTTTCGTGGGGTTTTGATTCAACGCAAAAGAGGGACCTCTAAAAATTCAAGAAAAAATTGGCTGTGTTTCATAAGGAACGAAGCGGGACCAAGACGGAGCAATCCCGCCGGATTGCCGAGTTGCACCCATTTTAGTGCTGCCTTCGCTGCTCCTACCGCCACTGCTTCCTTCATTCACTTCGCATCAATGGCGGTTCACTCCTCCTTCGCCGGTCCTTCCGGAGTTCGAGTCGCCGTCATCGGTGACCGAGGTACCGGCAAATCTAGTTTGATAGCTGCTGCGGCTTCTGAGTCCTTCCCCGACGCCGTCCCCCCCGTCCTTCCCCCCACCCTGCTGCCTGATGACTGGTTCCCGGATCATCTTCCGCTTACCATCATTGACACATCTTCCAGGTCCGTCGCAGAGAGCTCTTGTTTAAGCGCCAAGAAATATGTGTTCCCCCTCCCTCTAATGGCAGGAACCCTTTATATGTCTGTGTATATATATCTGTCTTATACCTGTTGTTAAGCAATAATAAAACAAATGTCATGCATTCATCATAATGACCATCGTTATTCTTTTCAAACCTGATTAAATTTGGTTTCCTGTGTTCTTTACAATTTTTAGGAGATTTTAGTTTATTTCTAGTTATCGAGTGTTAATATTTGCTTTGGAAAAAGTAATAGCCCGATCATTCCTCAATCTAATTAGAGCATTATTTTCCTTTTAGCTTGGAAAAACGGGGCAAGCGCAATGAAGAACTGAAGCGAGCTGATGTAGTGGTCTTGACATATGCTTGTGATGAACCGACGACCATTACTCGTCTTAGCACTTACTGGCTTCCTGAACTGGAGGAGTTGGAGGTTTGTACTGTCATTCCCAATGACAAATTAAGCATTAATGTCAAGCAAATAATCATTTCTTCTTTTTGACTGTGCAGGTAAAGCCACCTGTAGTTGTGGTTGGCTGCAAGCTAGATCTGCAGGACGAGAATCAGCAAATACACTTAGAGGATCTCATGACGCAGCTCCTACAACAGTATGGTGAAATTGTTACATGTATGGAATGCTCAGCAGCTACACTATATCAGGTATGTTGTCTAACCCGGTGATTCTTGCTTGACAGTTCTTACTTTTGTTTGACATAGCAGTCAAAATGCCTTAAGTTAGTCATTTGGCGTTTCATTAATGAAAAAAGAGAGATGAAAATTGCATTATTGGATCGCTCTATTAGTTTAGTGTTTTTGCATTGGAAAGATCAGTCAATCGCATGGCTGATCATCACAATAATTTCTTATAGTAGTTAAGCAAGTTTCTTATCATTTTTTATATGTCAGAATACAAATCTATGCTTCAGAAGGCATATACTACGCCTAGTCATTCATGGACATCGCTGTGGGACGTTGAATCCTTCATTTAAATGCTTTTTTTTTCCTGGAATGGGGTTACTATCTTATTTCCAGCATTCACCTTATACAAGAAGCATGGGACATTGAAAAATGTTAAATCATTTTGCTTGTTTTCCTCTGCAAGTATAACAATGTGAAATTCATGCTTGTTATCATTAAATATATATTGTCTTGATGATGTTGAATTCATGTTTGGCTTCCTCTATGCAAAAGTGAAGCTCTCCATAATTACAAACTAAGTTTACCTGTCTTCAGGTCCCTGAGGTGTTTTATTTTGCTCAAAAAGCAGTAGTTCATCCAGTGGATCCATTGTTTGATCATGAGAGGCATGCTTTAACAGATAGATGTTTAAGGGCACTGAGGAGAATATTTGTTCTCTGTGATAGAGACATGGATGATGCCCTCAATGATGCAGAGCTAAATGGATTTCAGGTTTTTGATGGCCTTTATTTATCTTGAATAATAAGTTTTTGTTTCCTTTATGTAACCTCCTGTATTTCAAGAATACTGAAAATCTATAGTTGTAAATATTTCAACAGGTTATATGTTTTGACACACAGTTGCAGCCATCTGAAACAACGGAAGTGAGAACACTTATTCAGCAGCAAGCACCTGAGGGAATCAACCAGCATGGTCTTACTTTTCCAGGCTTTGTTTATATCCACAATATGTTCCTGAAGAAAGGACGTCCTGAGACAATTTGGGCAGTTCTAAGAAAATTTGGATATAATAATGATTTGAAACTCCGAGATGATTTTCTTCCAGTTCCATCTAACTATGCATCTGATCAGGTCCCCTTTTTTTTCCTGGAAAAAAAAAAGTTTGATCATTTTGAGATTCCACTTTGATTCACTTTGTTTGATTTAAATGGAAGAGGTTAGACTGCTGGCACTGCTACTGGTTGTTATTAGTATATTCAATTTCTGTGTTAGCAATATTCCAGTATGCTTGAAATTAATGACCTGGGAACACTAGAACGTTTCTCATGGTTCATGCTAGTGTATATTAATTGTTAACCATCAGATTCCGTGGGTTTGGTGAGTGCCTAAATTTAAAAGCATATATGGATGTCTGAAAAAGATTTATTGCGAACCTCTTGGGTAGCATGGATTGGTGATTCGGAAAGATAAAAAAAGAATTATATCTAATCCTATAGCTGACACTTAGTATTGCATAGTATTTATTGTCAGGTTTTTTCCATTAGCCTTGACGTTTTGTACGAATTTCATAATTTGAATCCCACTTAATTAGCACCTAGTACTTGGTAGGGGTCATTATATATTATTTCCTTTTGTGCATGAATGAATTGAAGAAGGGGATGTGTTATTTGATGGTGTTGGTTTTGCAAAGCATGATTGTTGAATTAGATAATTGTGCACTACATTTTCCTTGTTTATAGGCCATTGTGTTGTAGATAAGCTGTTTGCAAAGTTGTTCCAGAGAATCATAACCCTAATTTATGTCATGTATGATATGTAAGTAATTACTTTTTTGACACCATATTTCAGAGAGTGGAGCTGACAAGTGAAGCTGTAGAATTTCTGAGTGGTATCTTCCGACTGTTAGATACAGATAGAGTATGTAAAAGCATTTTGAATATCACGTCACAATTGCTGCTTTTTGCTATTGCTATCTTCTTCCCTCTTTTTCAGGCAGTGTTTCACGTCTAATATGCTTCTCTAATCTTTGCTTTGGAATTTTGATGTTTTCCAGGACCGAGCCCTGCAACCTGCAGAGCTTGATAAGCTCTTTTCTACTGCCCCAGAAAGGTCAACCTTTTTATACTCGTTTTATTTTTTGTGACAGTATGCACATTGCATTCGTGTTATCTTCTCAGTGAACTTGCTGTCTGACTGAGGATCAAGTAATCTAGAATTGGTTGGCTGTTAGTAATAGCTGCTTTTGCTGAAGTAGGAGAACTTAAAGATAAATCCCACGTTCAAAACTCGGGAAGAGAACTGTCCTTGTGAGATTCTACTTTTGCTTACTGAATATTAGAGGTCTTTCATTCCTGTAAATATTTCAGTTCAAATCACATGAAGCTTGCTTCTTCTACTTTTTAGTGCTAAGCCCTTCATATTTGCTGAATCTGCATTCACAAAGAGAGATTGATTGGAATTGGCTTAGTGTATGAGGGGAAAATAGATTACTGCAATCTGAATCACAAGACACAGTTGCTAAACTTTTGAGAGGTTGGCTCTCTTCATCATGACCTAACCCAAACGTTTCTTCGTTGCCTTTCATACCTCTCATTTTCTCCTTTAATACGCCCACTCACGACTTTTTATTTGGTCCTTTCTACCCTTCATCATTGCTCCATTCTTTTTCTCCTTTACTATCTGTCTTACTCTTATCCGATCTCCAACCTCAATGGACTGTCCTAGACCAGTAGCTACCCGTTTCTTTCTGTTTGCCAACCCCCTATGTCCCTTTCTGTGTGTCATGGTGGTAGCAGGGGGTTGGGTCTTATCAGAAGCGTTTATCATATAAATACCAATTAAGAAAATATTAGTCTGGTCAATGTTCAAATTATAGTGATACTGAGATTAAGGGCTTCTAGTTGCCAACTATTGTTTTAAAGGGTGGAATAGGACGACTAGTACCATCGAAAGGCTTGGTATGGATACTGATTGGATGTATCAATGAGAATAGCAAGGGAATGCTTTAAATTAATCTGGAAAGGGGGAAAACGTTGATAATCGACATATCAGCTTATCATAGAAAATCTAAAGCAAGTCACTCTTATTTATAATCGATAAATAGTATGATTTATTTCAATTTCCATGTAATACGCACAAAATTTTGTAAAAAAGAAAAAATTAATGCACAGAAATGAGTCTAGTTTCTCTCTATTTGTTTTTTCCCCTCTTGGGCTTCTATGATTCAGTGCACATTTGCCTTTATTGCAATCAATAATTTTCTATCATATGGTTCTGAATATATTGAATTGGCCATTTAGACATGAGAGTTTAAAAAAAGACATGTTTCCATTAGCCTATATGCAGAATGTTACCTCGAGAGAATTGGTACATTAGAAATTATGAGGTCAAATGGATCTTGCGATATTAATTTCCTTACTGTTGCCAATGTTCTGAGGTGATATTTGCTTTGTAAATTGTTTACCTTATTTTTATATTGTGATGCCTCATATGGTCCTATATCTGTGCCTTAATTTTTCTCACTGACATTCTATAGTTTTGATGCTGTATTTGAATTCCAGTCCATGGAGTGATGATCCATATAAGGATGCTGTTGAGAGAACTGATGCAGGCTACATGACTCTTGGTGGATTTCTGTCTCAGGTGTGATAACGTCCTTTGACTTTTATATTCTTCAACCTGCCATTTTTGTTTCTCTTATTCCTAACCATCAGTACTGTGTTAATGTTCTATTGCTATCATAGTTATAAAAATATACACGGTTGTATTGTTTGTGTGTGACTTTCAAATTATGTGGTCATCTGATGAACTGGCCAGAAACTTATTGGTGAGAAGCCTTGTGCCCAGTCAATTACCCTGAAGATGTCATTGCATTATGATTTCTTCCTTTAACTACCTTTTCTATCCTTACTCATCTTTTGAAGGGGACTGGATGTTGTATTGTTGTTGTTTCTAGTTGGGACCACCAACTTTGTTCATTTATATTGTTCAATATCTGCAGTACATAGTTGAAGATTTGTGCTACTTTGCATCATTTCTTTCCATTTAGTTGGAGAAATGAGTTATTCATTGATTTAGCTGCTAAATCTGCAGTGGGCTCTCATGACATTACTTGATCCTCGATCCTGCCTGGCTAATTTGATTTACATTGGATATAGTGGCAATCCTGCTGCTGCACTCCGTGTTACTCGTAGGAGATCAGTAGACCGTAAGAAACAAAAAACTGAAAGAAATGTGTTCCAGTGCTATGTCTTTGGTTCTAAAAATGCTGGGAAATCTACTTTATTATATTCATTTTTGAGAAGGTGTTGCTCCTGAACCAATCACCATATCTTTGTATATTTTAGTTCATTATACTTGATCTTTCATTTTGTAAAATTTAGTCCATAAATACAGTTCATGTGCCGATTTTTATTCTGAGCAACCTTTGATTCCTTTCAGTTGTTGCTCATTCCTTTCGCAGGCCTTTCTCTGATAAATATACTCCAACAACGGTCAGGCAATATGCTGCAAATAGTGTTGAATTAATTGGAGTGAGTATTATGATGCGAAAATGTGATTGTGCCATAAAGGCTTATATTATCTTGTCTTCTCTCTCAGTTTTTTTTTATACTCCATTATTGCTAATGAAAATAACAAGTCGAGTTGGGAAGTCCTGGGGGAAGAAGTGCCCGACATGCAGGATCTAACTGCTTATTATCATGATGTTCAATGCATAGGGCACTAGAAAAACTCTCATTTTGTGCGAGATACCTGAGGACGAAGTAAAGAAATTTTTGTCAAATCGAGACTGTTTGGCAGCATGTGATGTTGCTGTTTTCGTATATGACGGGTATGGTTCTTTTCTTCCACCATATGTTCATAACTTCGTAGTGTTTGGGGCACTTCAAATAAATTTTATTAGTCTTTTCTCCTCTCAAGTCTCTAATCTCTTTTACGCGCTGTTTGGATTTATATTTTACTGTATTTCATTGTTGAACTCTCCAAATTTTCTGCTGCTTGATAAAATATTTTGCATTATATGGTTAACAATTCATGAACTAGATTTTCGACCCAACCTTTTAAAAATAAGAAAAATAAAAAACCATCTTTAGTTGCGAGTTTTATTTTTTGACAAGGCTATATTCTTAACTAAGACTACGCGAAATTGTTTCTCACGTGATATCACCATTAGAACCAGATTTTGAGGCTGTACTCCATGCATTTTCTTCTTGGCCCGTGGTGGGTTAAAATTTCTTGATTGAAAAATCAGGTCTTACCTTATATGCATCTGCATAGACTCGTAGTGTAAGTATCTTCTGCATGTTGTCCTGTGCTGTGGTTCAAGATCGTTGTTCTATGTTCTGTAGTTCAGATGAACATTCGTGGAAAAGAGCCAGGGAATTGCTCGAGGAAGTTTCTAGACAAGGAGAATTAACTGGTCATAGAGTTCCTTGCCTTCTCATTGCTGCTAAGGATGACTTGACTCCATACCCAAGGGCAGTACAAGATTCAGTTAAGGTGTGCATTTTCTGCTAATGGGTACTTTATCCTTGTACAAGTTTTTTGGGTAGTGTATGATTTCTTTGCTATTCCCGCGAGCTCAGGATCTTATCATCTATTATTCGTATGTTATTTAGGTTCCTGAGGAATTGGGTATAGAGGCGCCCATTCACGTAAGCATGAAATTAGGTGAATCAAGTAATGTGTATGATAAGATTGTTAGTGCTGCAGAACACCCTCATTTGAATATTCCTGAAACCGATATTGGGGGAAAGAGAAGGCTGTATCATCAGCTTCTTCATCACTCTCTTATATTTGCCTCAGGTGCACTTTGTTTAGCTACCTCCTAATGAAACCTTACCGCTAATATACACATTCATTTTTGCCTGTCGTCTAAACTTTTTTCTATCGTGAATGTACAGTGGGGGCTGCTATGGCGGTTGTCGGCTTAGCAGCTTTTCGTGGATATGCCATAAAGAAAAATTCTGCTTAGGGTCACCACTTTCCTGAGGACTTCTCTCTCACTCTCTCTCTCTCTCTCTCTCTCTCTATATATATATATAATATTAGAATAGTTAGTGTACAGTGATTGCATCCATTTTCTTGTGAGGATGCCTTGTTCATAAATCATCCTTGTCAAAATAGTTAATTCGTTTGGTTTTCTTAGGTAAAAAAACGTGTTTGGTTTTTCATCTGATTTTCGTTATGCATGTTTTGAACATACTAGAAATGAACTGATGAAGAATTGAAAGCATAAAATGGAGAGAATGTGGTAAGGTAACCTCCCTCTTTTTTTTTTTTTTTTTTTCCTGGATGCAAGGGGAGGTACGAAATTATACGTGAGGTTACATATTGAAAATTGTATTATTTATGAATGTGCAATTCATGATTAGTTTTATTCAGTGTAGTATTCTAGTTTGATTGCGTTTGAATTCATTTGTAGAAAGTGTTTTGCTTTATTTACCCAAGTTCATTAAAAGGTTAAAATGATGTAACATCAGTGAAGCGTCTGATACGGTTTGTTTCGTGGAAGATAAAAAAAACTAACTATATAATGGTACACATATTTCCATCTTTTTAATTAAAATTGGACTTGATAAATATAAAATGATTATAATACAATTAAATAATATATAGATCCTTATATATGCTTGTCAAGTCATTAACCAAAAAATTAACCATTTTACGACTTTGAAAAACATTACTGACGGCAATATACTCTTTCTAACAAAAAAAAAAAGTTCGATAGAGGACTGGCGGCCCTGTATGGCCTTTAAATGAAAAATGAAGGCCCGTGTGGCTTGGCACAGAGTTAGTATAAGCATGTTACCGGGCTTACACAGCGCGGTGCAGAAAGTAGATGTGAGAAAACATGAAGCTCAATATGGACGGCGCTCATACCCACCAGTCCGGGATTAGCCGCCCGCGGTGAAGTTGTGAACAACAGGATTGTGGCTGGCGAGGCCACGGAGCATCTGGAGAAGGAATTTTCATTGAGGAGGCTAATTCAGAACATGCTGAGAAGAGATTGGAATTCATCTCTCTCCATACCAACTTTTGTGTTTGAAGGTTTAGATGGGGATGTCAGTTCTGCGTCCCTCGTTGCTAGTTGATTGTTGCCTGTTTTCATTGCCCTTTTTTTAATTAAAAAAAAAGAAAGAAATTCAATCTGATTTTTCATGTCAACGAACAAAAAAAAAATTTCTATGACAAAATATGACATTTATCTTTAATACTCCTCCTCCGATCCCAAATATAAGACCCTTATATATACTAGTATAAGAGTCTTATATTTAGGACCGGAGGAGTAGCTTATTTTGACCTAGAGAGAGTAGTCTGTAGATGATGGCGATCATAGGAAGAGGCGTTCAAGTTTTTTTTTAAGGTGCGTAATAATGTGTAAAAATAAATTTTTCCAGATTTATAGATTTTGCTGGGGTGGTCTTCAGCTTTTCTTCGTTTTAATTCTTCTTGATGTTATTTTTGCCGAACAAGTTCGGGTGAGATGAGTTTTAAAGCTCATCATGTCAGGATAAATGTCACAGTTTGTAGGCTATTTTTAGTCGAGCATAGTTTATGGACTTGCAGATAGTTATTAGTGAGATCAGGAAAGGTTAATTTTGTTATGAAATGAATTTCCTATATTGATGAGACACCCTCATTAATTAGGTTGGGACTGTCCTCACCTTTTCATTCAATATAAGATATTAGTATTACTGATGCTTTTCTTCTCCTTTCTTTCTTACTAATTAAAGAAACAGTTTAGATGAATTGAATCTTATACTTCACCATATTAGAACAGATGGCATGATTTACAAAATTAATGCTCACAGATTATCTATCAGCAATATCCTCATTAGGTCAATAAATGTTAAAGGGTGGATTGCTAGCCCTGACCTTCATGAGAAACAGGTTGTCCGAGACAGAATGAAGAATGTCAAATGGATTCCACCTGCTGGGAATGGGCTCAAAATCAATGTTGACTGTGCAATGAATTCAGAGGATGGAATTGCTGCGATCACTTTCGTGGTCTGAGATGCCAGTGGATGGGTGCTTGACGAAGGAATGAGAAGAATTGCTGCTGACTCATGCTTGTTTGCTGAAGGTGCCACATTACAGCTTGCCATGAACTACGTTGTTGAGAATGATTTAAATGAGGTTCAATTTGAATCAGACAATCAATTAAGTTCTTATTAGGTGTATTAATGATCAAGCTCCAATCCCTGGATGGAGAAATGAAATTATCCTTGAAAATTTGCAGTTTTCAAGGAACCTATGAAGGAACCATGCCTGTGTCTGGATTCCACAAGAGGCAATTGCTGTGGCTGATTAGGTTGCTAGAGCCTCTTTGGTTGGGTCTTGCCTATCTAACTAGGTGTGTCGACCACCAGCTGTTTACGGAAGCTTATTGAAATTGACCTTCGATCTATTGCTTTTGATATAGGATAATCTAGTGTTCTTGGATTTCTTGTTGAATGTTTTCGAACAATGTATCTTTGGTTTCATGGAATGAATTTGTTTTAATGGCAAAAAAAAAGGTCAATAAATGCTGATGTTAGATCAACTTTCTGCTATGATGAGGCATGCATGTACTCGTGGTAGGACCCACTGTGTCTTCCCCTCTTCATTCAATTTCAATTCTCATTGAAACCTTTTGGAGCTCACATGGCCTCACGGCTTAAACAAATTAATACTCATTCATAACTATCAGTGAGATCCTTTCTTTATATAGGTAGCCAAATTATGATTATACGTGAGTAGATTCTTTGTCAATTTATGTTGCCTGCTTTATTGGTTCCCTTAATTGTGACTCCTTTTTTTTTTTTTCCCCTCTAGGTGGCCTTACCACAGGACCTTCCCTAATAACCCTACGGAAAAAAAGCTACGCAGAACAAAACAAACACAAAGGAAAATCTTGGGGCACTTTGCCATGTTTCAAGAGAATTTCGACACGTAAGGAGATTGATTACAGCACTCGAGTGTATTGGGATCTGATGACCTTACCAATTTGGCCAGACCATGGTACCATGTTGGCTGCATCACCGAATGTTTTTGCCATTTTGGGATGGGAATTTCGAAGCAATCAGCAAAATATGCTTGTTTGATGCCAATTTCTTTTGCTTTTTTAGGCTGAGTCCGCCGACGAATTGGACCTTACTATTAATCCCTGTGTTTTTGATAGTGTATGCAGTATGAGAAACACTAAGCTCTGTGTTTAGAAGGTGGGAGACAAGAAAGATGAAACTGTTCGTACTTATGTTATTCATAAAAATGGAATATAAACACCTGAAAAAAAAAAACCGCCCACATGCTAATAAAACAATGTCAAGTTCAATATACGAGTTTAATAAACTTTTACTCTTGTGAAATAGTACTTGGATGGTTTATTCTATTTTATACCGTCACGGTACAATGTGATTCAGGGGATATGTCCAAAAATTTCTCTTCATTTTTCACGTTCACTGGTAGAAGAGTAGTGGGCCATATATATTGATCAAAGTTACTTTGATTTCGTACATTCTCCCATTGAGATAAATTGGTGCAAAAACCTAAGCTTTATTCAGACAAGAAGTTTGGTGAAACTGAAAAGACGAACGAACTCTTGATAATTTTTCCGTCCCTCAGTACAGGGCTTCAAGTGATGGAATCTGAGAATTTGATGGAGCTTAAGTTCAGAGCAGATTTACAAATCATTTCTTAGGGCCTATTTAGCAGAGTTTATGGGAAGGGAAATGGTATTAGAAAGAGCAATTCCAGGAGGTGAGAGAAATAATGTTCCCTCGTGGTCGGTCGTAAAAATCCTAGGTTTGGATCGTCCTTCTACATATTTACCAATTTCAACTTTGTTGGGATTTGGCTCTATTTTGCTCGGATCATTAACCATTTTGCTGGGACCAGTTTCCGGATCTCCCTTACTGAGTAGTTTATATTTCTCAAAAGTTTGTTCATGAGAATAATTTTCACTAAAATGTCTATATTCTGAAACAGGCGCCTCTGCAGAATTACCATTAAGAAGAATACCCTGAATTGTTTAGTGTTATTATTAGAAACTTGATTCATTTTAGCCTATGCCAAACTACTACTCTGAATTATTATAATTATTTTACGATTTTTAGATGCATGAACAAAAATATAAATATATGCACTGAAGATCTTATAATAAATAGATCCAGACTTAATAAAAATAAGAATATATTATATCAAAATGTAGATATCAAATTTAGAAATTTTTACAAATAAATTATGCCTCCAAATAATGCTTTTATGTGTCTTCACATGATCCTAGAAGTTTTTCGGATAAAAAATTCATGCAAAATGAAAATTTTAGCTTCTCCCATCTTGATGGCGGTTTGCGTAATGGGGTAAGCCACGCGCCGCCCACGGAGGGAGTTTGCAACAACGTTCAGTTTCAAAAACAAAATGAATATTACGGTTTTAAACCCCAAACTTTTACTTAATTAATTAACAAGTCCCACTCATCAAAATGGACTTCGGCCAAACCCAATCCACCAACCAACACAGACTCATACAATTCCATTAATTTAGGCACTTATGGGGTCACTCTGCTTCTTACCAAGTCCAAAACACTAATCAAAATCATCAACTTGTGTGGGTGTGTATCCAAAAAGAATGGTTATCAAAATCTGGTTGAAAACGCGGTTTTGCCTAAAAAGCTGAACCTCAACCACAACCACCATCTCACCGCCAGCTCCTCCTCGTGGTGATGAAGACGATGGAGCACCATGAACTGTGGTGGCCTTCCCCTAACAGCCACCCTCTTTCGTGGGCCCTGTCCTCCTTGTACATATCTGCTTCTTCTTATCTTCTTTTCCCCATCATCACACACTCCTGCTCTCCTCTGTCTCCCCACACGTTCATGATTCCGCGGCTTACATGCACCCGCTTCTATCAATTCCAAACACCCCCACCACCCTACCATGCTTTTAACTTGGCCGGCTACATTTTGTGAGTGTGTGTGTGTGTGATTCAGTGTTCTTTAAATTCTCAGTACTTGAAATTAGGCAAGCAAATGGATGGGGCTTGTGACGTTCGTCTATATCCAAAGTCTTGGAATTAGGATGTTCTGTTGAGCACTCGAGAGGCCCTCGTCGGCACCATTAACGCGTCCTGCTTGAGTGGTGCATGTCTTTGCTTTTTATCCACACATGGACAAGGAAAAGTCCACACCAGATATATTTATACACACACACACGTACCTAGATATTACCAATTTTCTATATATGACTCAGAATAATATAGACAAAAGGGGGAGGAGAGAGGGGGGGCTATATACGAAATGTGAGTAGTGTGTTTCAAAACTAAATGACTAGAGGGGCAAATTGGATCCCAATTATGTGAGTTGTCTTATCTCAGTGTGGGGCTGTGTTTCATTCGTCTGTGTCCTTGGTTGGGTGGACAAAATTTTGGGGTTCATTTTTGATCCGAAAAGATAAGGCCTTTTCATTTGCTAGTGATGGTGCACAAATAGGTCGGTACAAACAAAACTAGCTCGCTTTCGTGGGGTTGTTATAGGATATATTGCATTGATTGAGATTAATTATCCTTTTTCATTTGTGTTCATAATAATCAGAAGGAGAGGGACGTTCCTGTTTCAAGTCATTTAATTTCCGACTTGTAATAATGTAACTGAAGGTTGACTCAATTTTTTCTTTTTTCTTGGGGGTCAACATTTTCAGGTTTCCATGATGTCTGTGGAGAACGAATCAGCAGCATCCCCTGAGAAAAGTATTTAAATCCCAGCACCTTAGAGATATGTGTAATATGGTAATGGCATTGCAGGATTGAAACCGTCGTACCACGTTGGATCCTTGTCAGATTATGTTAGCTACCTACTGGTGGATGCTAAATCATCACCTCCATGACAATCCCATTCCTCCAAAAGTCAAATGCCCTTTATAATGCATCATCACTGTAATCCTTTTTATATATAAAGTCTTACTAGTTACTTTTCCTGTGGTGATTAAAAAAATCAGTTAAGGTTAGTTAAATATTAACATTTTTTATAAAATTTTAAAATTATCCTTTGACTAATAATATTAGCCCATTAGGAAGAGAGGATGAAAAGGGCAAGATGCAAGGGCATTTTTAGATGTTAGTTATAAATGTATCATTAAATTTTATAAAAAGCCTCGTATTAAGGAACAAATGAGTGACACCTTAATACCCTCAAAAAGCTTTCCCCATACTCGATAGTGACATATGACTAATGTCATATTTGGAATATATTTTAAGATATGCCTCAAGTCTATAGAACTAGTCTTTTAGCCTAAGTACAAAATAGACTTATAGAGGGTGTTTGGATAAATCCAAACTATAGTTTGGAGAATAGTTTTTGAAAAAAAAAAAAAAGTGATTTTGAGAATAAATTTTTGAAAGAATAGATTATGTAAAAAAGTGATTTTGATAAAGTGAAAGTATTTGGACAGTTAGTAGCAGAAGCTCTATTTTATATGCAAATTATCAACAAAAAACATAAGTTAATATGATAATTATATAAAAGATAAATTGTAATTTATATTTTCATTTGAAGTGATAAATTTGCTAATAATTTAAATTTGCCAATATAATAAATGAAACATAAAAAATATAATTAATTAATTGTTAGTATGTGTATATATGTATTTATAATTATAAGATTAAAAATATTTTTTTCAGAAAGAGCAAAGCAAAAGCATTTTCAGAGAAGACGCGAAGCTTGGGATTCAATTTGGCAGGCGTTTTCGTCATACACCATTTGCTGTATTTTGACACAACATAATTATTACTCCAACAACCCAAAATTTACTCTGAACAGCAAAAATTTCTTGCTTCTTCACAAACCTAAGCTTTGGGTCAAATCAAGATTTTCTAAAAAATTTGGGTGTTTGGCAATTATCTTGCCAAAACCCTGATTTGGGGTGGAAAAACACTTTTCTTTAATTGCCAAACACCCCTTACTCTTTATTAACATGGAGAGACCCTAAAAAAACAAGAATTAGAAGACCAACCTCTTGTTATATCTCATGGCCAAGGAATGGGTTAAGATCTGAAGGAAGAATGATCACAATATTGCCTATGAATGTAACATATACTTGAATTGATTCTCTCAGGTGCAGAAGTAAGTCGACAAGGAAACCCATGAAGCAGCATTTTGAAGGACTCCCCCCCCCCCCCGGTCTTTCTATATCTCAAAGTTGCTTTGGCTCAAAATCATCTTTTGGAAGAGAAAATTGGCATTATCAGTACCTTGATGCGACATTATAAATTAGGCGACATCCTGATTGCCCTGCACATTTATTTATTTTTGGTTTCTTACAGAGATATGATATGGTGAGAGAGAATCTGTGCTTAAAGCAGCATCGTAGCCCGTATACCCCAAAAAGGTTCCTCAAGCACATGATGTTTGGGACAAAGTGATGCATGTGCACTGCTCACAACAACAACAACCAAACAACGTTTGGTTTCAGCAAAAAAACTTATCATGTGGTTGCCCAGACTCCACGATCACCTACTCAACCATATCATATCCCCTTCTTGTTCTTGCAATAATTATATTCCAAAGTTTCTCCCAAGTTGCTCTTATTTTCCTTTTGGCCCCCCAATAATAATTCTACTCCTTTTTTAATTACCTGAGTTTGATATAATGTGACATGGGAGTGAGGTAATAAGAGGAGAGAGATCAGCAGGGCCATGTCTTCAACTTGAAATGGTTCTGAGGAATGGTAAGGGAGGCACATGGATGATCGATCCTACGTTGTGAGGTCAGTCCATGTCACTCTTTTGTGGGGTCCATATTCCCTATGAAAGTTACCAGGCACTGGTACTCACCCCGTACAATGCAACTTGCATAATTGCCGAACCCTCTTTGTTCTTGACCATGATTTCTTTCAATTCCAATCCCCTTTTCTGGTTCTTTAGTTATCTGTTTCTGTTACATGAAATAAAAAGGAAAGAAGCCACCTGCATTATCACATCTCACCGCAAAAATGAACCATTAAATTCCGTGAGAAAGATTCCGGTGCCAACCCTCTGTTTCTGCAAACGTCATGGTTGCAGGGGACACTTCAATTCAGCTTGTTTCACCTATTTAGTCACGTGACTTTGAATTTGATCATCACTTTCACGATACATTAAAGTGGGCCTGAAGATAAACAAGATTTTAAGCTTAAGTCTAATGGAGATTGAACCAAATGACACTGCCTGAAGCTGAAGCTGGTGATGGCTGATAATGCACTTTTACCTCGTTATGTGACTAAGAACATCAAACATGTGCAGTGGCAATAATATTACGATAAATTGCAGTGTGGTTCAGGTTTTGGGTCCACTTGTTAGTCGGTAACATGTTCGAGCATCACCATTGTTGGCTTATGATTGAATCGCAATAAATGAAGGAGGAAAAATGAAAATTAGATTATTTTTGCCTTGCTCCTCTGTTTTTTTTTTTAAATTTTAATTTTAATTGTTTTATGCTTCCGGAGAGGACCAAAGAAAGAGGAATGAATAAAATAAAACGGATACAAAGGCCACAAAAGGATAGAAGGACAGTGTCCAATATAACTAATAACTATAATAACTACCAATTAGGACATTCTGAGACTCCAAGCACCAATCTTCCAATCATAAATAACCACTGAAATCCTAACAGGGAACTGAAAAAAATAAAAATGAAAGTGAAAGTGAAGATAAGATTAGTAAGTTCAGCTGCTCAAAGCCACACAGAGAGAAGAGAGAGCTCAAGTGGCCACCCAAATGGCTCCCAATTGGGCATCGCGTTGTTGTTCCTATTCCCACTTTCCTTGCACCTTCCTGGTCGGGCCAACTTTCTGTTTCCAATTTCATCATCAACAATATCGTTTAACCCTTCCAACTCCTCTGCATCAGTATCTTCATAATCTACGCCCGCAACTTCTTGTTCTTCCTCCTTCTCCTCCTCCTTCTCCTTCTCTTCTTCATTATCTTCAGCTACTTTTTCTTCTTCATCATCACCAGAAAGGAATGTCTGAAACATGGTAAGAGTGAGCCTGCCATTACTCCGCTGTGCTCGAAAACAAGGCTGAACAGAAGGGGTAGTTACAGCTTCCAAGATTAGCCTACCATCTTCACGATGAGACCTCACTTGAACCCCACCCAAATCTGTAATAGAAGTCAGAGGAGGTGGGAAGCTGTTTGAACGTTTCATTCTTCTGGACATAGAGTAACTTCTACAGGGTTCTGAGGTTTGTCTTGAGAAACAAGTGGTGCTATTTTCTGATGAAAGGAAGGAAAATTCGTCCAAGTTTCCACTGGCATTATCACTACCAGTCTCGCAACCTAGACTTTCTGTGCACATTTCCAAGCTCTTTCCAGTGAGCTTGGAGGAGGAGTGTTTCACAGCAGGATGGACATAGACGTTTTGAGATTGAGGATCCTCAGTTTTCTTGAGAGGCAGAAGAAAACTCCATCCACCCTTGTCAGCATTGTTGTCCATTCTCGTGGAAATTTCATCGTTCGTGCTGGATTTCTCTTGGGATTCAGAGAGTGAGAGGGACGCTGGTGGAGCCAATTTGAGCCTTAGAATTTGTGGTTCAACTGGCCAGGGCTCCAGACATGATCGAAACCCTTGACAAACACTTGAGGAAGACATTTGCGTTAGCCGCAAATACTAACTGTAACAAAAGGCAAAAGGAAAGAGCACAACAGGGGAAGGGAAAAAAGTTTTCCTCCCTTTTTTTGCCTCACTCTCTCACCAAGTTCCAGTTAAAACGATGAGAAAAATGGAGATCTGCTGTGAAGAAGAAGGATTTAAACAGAACCCATCTTTGGGTTCGCCTCAAATTGAAAATGGGTTCTGTGGAAAAAGGAGAGAGAAGGTAGGAGAGAACAGAGGAATGGGCATGAAGTAGAAGTGGGAAAGATGCATCTCAATATATAGTTGGGCAACACCAGAGTGCTGTCCGTAGCTCTATTTGTATACTTAGTAAATTATACATGTAGTAACCTTCTACTTCAAGTATCCCAAATATCAACTTTTTCAACGGAGTCCCTCTTTGTGTTAATATTTCGCTCTATCTGGTTATTAACACTCTGTTTCGTCGGTTTTGACTGTGTGTTTATGCCATATGCCCACACATACACACATACAAAATACATGCAAAGTAATTATCAAGCAATTTTACATGACAGCTGCCTTTACCAATAAGGACTTAATTGGATTTATATTACAGCCGAATAAAGTGAAGGAAAATTCAGTGGGAACATGACTAGTTGAAAAAGCACGAGACAAGAGTAGTGGAATATATCTCTGGTCAATAAACTTATACTAAAAAGATAAGGTGAAAACAAAAAATTAAAAGAAGCAAGAATTATGGAAGTAAGAGTATGATAAAGGAAGCTTTGTATGGTTCTGCTCATAAGCTGGTTGACCACCAGAAGACAGAGTGATCTTTTTGAGTCTGTCCAGAATGGATTCGTTGCTTTGGCTTCTATTTTTCATAGCCATTGGTTGAAATTCTATCGATGTGGCATTGCCATCAACAGAGCCTAAAGCTTAGCCACAGAAACCAACAACAGTTATACTACTATGTTTCATCATACTCACTACTCTGTCATTCCATCATTTTGATCCTTTCGTTATGTTCAATCACAAAGATTACATCTTTCCGTCCGAGTACTTTATTAGGGTAGTTTATTCTGGTGTTATTATTGTTTCTTTTCCTTCAAGATTCAAAATATCGTTCCTTGAACTGACACAAAAGACATACTCTGATGTAAGTTTATTCCAAACCTAAGATGGAATTCCGAGTGGTCCAAACTCTAAACACAGTGTTTAGTTACTTGAATCATCTTAGATAAACAATGGTTTGATGTTTTAAGTGAAAGTTACGTAAAGTTAACAGTGGGAACGTATTATAGGTGCTACTTTGTAGAATATATATAATATTCTTAGAGCAGACAGCGAGATATTTATGTAATAATATAAGCTAATAAAGAAATTTTAGAGTCAACCGACCAAACAAAGGATCAAGAGGAACCCATGCATAATAAAACCTTAGTATAATCGTCAATCTAATGTCCTTTTTCTTGACTTAGCTTTGTTTCATCAATCATGAAGTTTATGGCACGCGCTCTTTGAAATCTACGGCTAGTGCAGGTCGAAGCAAATTAGAAGAAATCGAGCATCGATTCATTATTACCTTTTCCTCCTTGGCCTTTCGTGTCTTTCCATTGGCCAAATCACTTTTACACTGTCAAAATCTGCACAGGACTCGCATATTTTGCTTGCTTCGACAAGTTGAAGAGCTGTTGAATCAAATAAAGCAAATCTACGAAAGCATGCAGTCTCTAAAAGCCTCATCCCTCCGTATACATATCTCTATAATAGCTTCTTCAACAATATAATCAGAAAAATACATAGCAGCATTTGGCTGTCTAGGAATCTGTCATGCACACACAAAAAAACACGAGCATCAATGCTTTGTATGATATTGCGTAATGTAACACTTCTCATTCATCTTCTCATCTAATGACTAACATGCAACCTCATAAATTCAACTAAACCCTAGGTTTTAGTGAACAACAAACGTAAGAAAGTTGCCACCTTGCACCGATCGACATGATTCCATGTTCAAACTGTAATATATAATTGTGTGTCTTGGTAGCTCAAGTCTCATTTAATAGCCAACAAAAAACAAATGTCATGTCTCATCACCGATAATTAAGTTAATGACAGGTGGCATACTACTATCACTTTGCCCTTTTAATTGAAACAGACCAATTTTTCACCAGTAATATTGAAAAGCAAAGCTGCTTAGTCATTTTTTGTTGGTGTTTGTTTTCTACATGCATGCATGTCACAAGATGCCCCAATCTGTGATGAGTAATTATGATCCATGAAATTAAAGGATAACACGTACAGATGACCGTCTTATTACATCTGAATAAATTGCTGTCATTGATTACCACAGGGATATAAACAGAGATAATAAGATATATAGTAAGAAAACGTGAGGACGTAAATCACGTCGATCATTTTCTCCGCCATGTCCTTTTATATAACGTTGATCACTTGATTGATTTGTGGTCCCTTGTTAACACGGCGAACCACCAACATTGGTTTATTTTGAGACGGGGATGACGTGAAACATCAAATATACGGTTCTGAGGTTAGCTTTGAGACAAATATGTGCAAAAACTGTGGAGGAATCTTATTCCAACAAAGGAGGACGGTATGAAATAAAAGCGATGGAAGAAGAAGAGGGGGACCTAGCATTCACAGTCCTTCTCCTCGCTAACTGCTTTTATTTATTAAGTGAAGAAATAAGAGGAAAATGTCGGGGGAGGCAAGAATATATGCGCCATGCACACTTTCTCAGGAAAAGGTCGAAGCCCTAGCCATCGAATTTGCTCGCATGATACACTTCGCAATCTACGTTTTGTTCTCAGTTGACCAACCAGGGAAGGAGAAACCCTAGGGCCAGCTAGACCTCATTATTATGTGCGTTCTAGGTGGAAGCATCGTTTGTTATTTGAACATGGTTTTGTAATATATATAAAATAAATTACAAAGATTTCTAGGAAGAAAGATTGATGATTCTATTCAAATGTTGACTTTTGACGAGGTTATTGATGGTAGTGCTGCTACTTTTATTATTTTTTTTCCTCTTTCGGTTGCATTTTTCAGGAATGCAGTGAGATCAAGATGGATAGCACAGGGGCACGTAGGCCATGCAAGCTTGTCATGAAACAAATGGCTGCTCAATGGTGAGTTGCAGAGGATCGATGGACCAAAAAAGAAAGGTATTTCCTCTTACGTTAATATAATATGTTGCGTGCTTTATTATGGACGGCGCAGAGATATCATTTTGGAAGCTTCAGTTTCAACGAATTTCTTCTCCGCGCGCGCAGCACTAACGATTCTTAGATTCCAAGGTAAGAGACCTCATTCCTTGGCTTCTAACGTATCAAGTGCAAGGACAACTCACAACTCGCCACCATTATTGTCTCAAACAGGACTTCGTTCCCAAATTTCCAAAGAGATGAAATGCCGATGGCATAGTTAATTTGAAGAAATTGAAAATTGGACCAGTAGTGGTTAAACTAATTAAGACAGAGGGGCTCAAGATCAATAATCCAATCATATACGTATAGTTGATCAAGGGTCAACTCAATAATCATGACTAAATTTATATGATTTAATTTTTTTCATGAGAATTTATATAATTTAATTAAATATATAAAAATATTTATATATAATCTAGAAAAGAGCAATAGTTAAATCAAAATATATTAATTCACAAATGAATGAAATATTCATATATAAACTGTACATACAATAATCTGATAAAATAGGGTTATTAACGAACAAATTTAATAGACTGATATTTTGGAAGGGTGGACAATAGTAGTTTAAAGTAGCATGCGAAATCAAATCCACAATTTCTACTTATAAGAGAATTTTCATGCTATTAGGTTACAAGATTTTTCACAATGCCATCTTAAAAAAAAAAAAAAGAATATTTAGTTTATTAATAAAATAAGAGTTCTATATAAAAGCTTAACAACTAATTTGTGAGTGGTAACAAAGTTAGTTGAGTTAGTTATTTATAATAAATGAGTATTGTCTTCATTAAAATACCTTTATTAATCGTATGTATTAAAATAAAAATCCTTTAACATGTGTAACCATCATGGGGATTGCTTAAATAAAAAAATAAATATGAAATAAATTAGATTGAAACTTCTAATTAAGATCAAATTAAGGCTCTAATTAACTCTGCTATTTAGTTAGGACTGGAGATTGTAATAGATAAAGGCAAATGAGGCTGAGCTGGGAATTTGGTCTGGCTTACTCAGGCCCAATTTCTTGGGGTCGGGATGGATTTGGGCCTGTGTGGCATTTGGAAACAGTAGGCCTGGCCTGGTGTTCCACAGTCTCTTTCTTGATGATGCCTTGGGTCCGAGATTCCCGAGTCTGTAATCTTTTTTAACCCTCTTTTCTCTGAAAAAACCTCAATATTATATGTTTCTCAACTAAATGCAGAAGAGGACAGCTCCTAATGAATTAAGGTTTGGATCTCTTGTCTACAAAGGTGACTGTATTTAGTGTGACTCGAACTCGTTTGCATTTAATAGAAGTATACTTATGCTTGTAGGGAAATATTTCTTGACTAAATAAATTAGAATTAAGTAAACTTTAAATTAAAAATTAAGGTGAAAGTCCCGATAACAGGGGTTAATGACAACGGTTGAAAGGCATTTTAATTTTCTGAGCACGGCTTGAAAACAAAACCCAAAAAAAAATGCTTGTTTTTATTTTTTGGACAGAGAACAGAGCCTTGAAAGCACAACAAAGAAAACCACAAGAATGTTCAACCACAAATACAAGACTGAATTGCAAAGTTATGTATGCTTTTTGCCTTTTCACAATTTCACAAACAAAACACTTGATTTCATCCCGTAATTCTTCAAATAAAGCCCATGAGATTTAAACGATCATTCTTACTTTATAAGTGTGTATATATATATATATAGTGTAAATAAAAAGACGCATGAATGTGCAGATAATTAATGTCAATAATTTATAAGTTTGATTTATTACTAGTACAATATTTGAATATTATGGCATCTAAGATTAACGGTGATGCCTGAAAATTTCCGTACCCACCTCATGATAGCTCTCGTCATCAAGCGAAACAGAGAACTTGAAGAGGAATACAATATATTACTATAAAATTTAAGGGTTTTGAAGAAAGACGATCCTCAATTTTTCAGTTTTTCTCATCATCCCCATGACTGCCCTCATTGTCAAGTGAAGGGAACTCGAAGAGGTCGCTCCTAGGCGTTTGAAATGCTTTCGTCTTACAATCATCATCATCATCTCCTTTTTCTTCTTCTTCTTTGTCTCCGGCAATTGATGGCAACGGAGACGAGAAGTCCAAGCACATTCCCTGGATGACCTGCTCGTATGATTCCGAGAGGTCTTGAGATGTATGTTGGTGGTACTCCACTAGCTGATGCAGGCACTGGTTTTCTCTTATCAGATTTGCGTTTTCATTGGCCAATCTGGATTTTTCTGCAAGTAATGCTTCAAGTTGAAGCCTCACCAGATCATCTTCCTCTGGCCTTATTCCTTTAGCAAACCCATCACGCAGCCTGCCATTCTCCTCTTCAAGCAGAGCACATCTTTCTTGCAAGAAGCTCAAGTCTGACTTTATAGACTTCAATTCTCTGGCAAGTGAGGCTGCTTTGCTTGCCATTAAAACTGCAAGCTGACATAGATAAAACAAGTACCTTTAAGCTGATATAGATAAAACGAGTACCTTTTATCTAGAAAAAGTAGTGCTTTTAGACATGGAACAAAAGCGCCGTTAGAAAGATGAATTGTACCAACATTTTTGGCTTTCTTCAGGTTTTTGTTTCTGTTTCTTCCTTCATTTGCCTTCTGGGAGTCATCCGCAGTGACTTCTGACAACTCACTCGGATCATACTTCCTTTTTGCTCCTTTTTTAGATTCGTCTTCTTTCTTTTTCTCTCTGATTCGGTTTCTTTACTCTCACCCTTGTAATGTTTGCTCTGGAATATGTCGGTCAATGTGGGCGGTTGACCCAATTCTCTGGCTCCCTTGGGTAAAAGAAAGGGCGAGAATTGTAAATGAAATGCCTAAGAGACTGATAATTCAACAAGGATCTGCAAAGAGAATGCATGAAAAATGCTCAAGTAGAGGTCAGAATTCAGAATAATACCTGTAAGGCATTGTCCAAATTGTTTGAAAGCAGAGAGAGAGTGTGGGCGATGGAGTCAAACCCCCTGATGAGCAGCAAAGAACCTTCCTTCAACCTGTTAGATTTTTCACTCTGCAAAATGAACGAAGCTCAAGAGCCCATTACTTAGTTTTCCCAGTACGGAAGAGAACCCATCATAATTTTTCTAGAGACGGAGACTAACCTCACGGGCAAGAGTGTGAGTAGAAGAATCATCATCGTTGGAGATTTTGGGATGACGATCATCAAGAATGGTGTCCATCCTGTTCCGGAGATTGCTCCAGAAACGCTTATCGGAAGAAGGGCTGAACAGAGGCGGAGAAGAAGAAGCCATAGGTTCACTAGCGGCCTCCTGTCAAAATAACAATAATAACCACAAAAAGCTGATGGAAAGTAGAAAGAGTGAGAGAATGATGAAGAATAAGAAACCTGGTTTAGTCGGAGAGGGGAGGGTGATGAGTCGAGAGATGTTGCCATTGCAGTGACTGGGGGAGAGGGAGAGAGAGAGGGTGAGGAGAAGGTGAGGCTCAAACGGATAGTTTCCACTTTTCAAAAGGCAGACTGGGGAGGAGAAGGATTGCAAGGGTTTAAATATAGATGGGCCCTACTGCCGTTATCTCCGAGTAACGTTCGGAAATCTGAAGCTCCTTTTCTTTTATTACTGTCACTACTCTACTATTTATAGTTGGCTGTCCCGTCCACACTCTATTTTGATTGGCCAATCCCTCAATTCTGACTTCTTGCTCGGCGCTCCCCGAAAAAATAAAAGAAAATTATAAAGAGTCTAAAAAAATTATAAAATAAATTCTAAAAGTTATTATTCTATTATGTAACTTATTATTATAAATTGTTTAGATTGTTATTGAGATTTTTTATAATTTTTTTAAATCTTATTATAATTCTTCCAAAATAAAAACACTTTACACATACAAATTATTTTTAAATTTTTTCATTAGCTTAATTTTTTATTAGGAAAATGACAGTAAAAATGATTTTTGAACTTAAAAATTTTTAAATAATCACCCAAATAAACAAAATTACAATAACAAATTGAAATTTTTAAATTTATTGAAATGACTATATTACTCATAATTTTTTTTCGAAAGTTAATTATAGTATTTCAATAAAAATTCAGGTTTTTATAAAATATGTAGACATGTAAATAAACAGATCCTCTAATTAATTAAGAGATAGTACAAGAGTTCCCAAATAATCATATTTAAAAAGAATAAATTTGCATAAAATCAAAATTTGGAAACTAAATTCTTTACATTCATTTGTTTAGACGAAGAACGATGGTAAAAAAAAACAAATTAAATTTGTATGCATTTCTTTTAATAGTTGCACTGACCACCTTATTTCTCTCCCTTGCGCCTCCCCAAAAGTAGGAGCATATCCCGTAAAACCCATCGTGCTTTCTTTGGTGTGATCCAGAAATTACCCAGGAAATTGACCTGAGGAGGCACGTATATAGCTAACTCTATCTTGTGTAAAAGCAACTGCTGGTTCTCATTCTCTGAGAAGCAACGGGATCGAGAATCAATGGCCTCTCTTGCTTCTTCTTCTTCATTCTTGCTTCACTCTTCATCCTCTTCCACTCTCCTACCACCCTCTCTTCCTTCTTCTTCTTCTCGCCTTTCTTTCTCTTCCTTATCCTATTCCTCCTCTCTCTCTGTTTCTCCCATCCTTCTCCCCCCACCCTTCCACTTTTACACGTTTTGCCACTCCTTCTGCTTTCACTCTGAGGGCTAGTGCTGAACAGAAGAAGAAGGTGCTTATTGTGAATACCGACAGTGGTGGGCATGCCGTGATTGGCTTTTATTTCGCCAAAGAGCTTCTGGGTAATGGCCATTCGGTCACTATTCTCACTGTTGGTGAAGAAAGCTCCGGCAAGATGAAGAAACCCCCTTTTAGCAGATTTTCAGTTATAAATTCCTATCTCGCTCTGAACATGATGTTTGCTTTCGCAACGCATATGTCTCTGTGATATTAGTGATGAATATTGTGAATCCCTTGTATTTACGTGCGAAATTGGAAAATATTCAGGAAATTGTGAGCTCTGGAGGCCGCACAATCTGGGGAAATCCAGCAGAAATAGGGAGTGTTGTGGGAGGGGAAACATTTGATGTGGTTTTGGACAACAATGGCAAGGACCTTGACGCTGTGAGGTTTGTTGCTTTAATTCTTGTACTTTGCTTGGTGATGCTAAATTTTGATGGAAAGTCATTGCTTTGGGTTTCATCTACGTCTTCCTCGGCATGATTGCGTCTTGCTACTTTGATCCCATTTCATAATAACGTTTTGTGTCTATAATAATGAGAATTAGTATCCTTGAATAAATAGTTGCTGGAAATGGCAAGGCAAATGCCCTTTTCTCCGGTTTTCCTTAAAATATATTCAGGAGTGAATATGCAATTGCTATTTCCAAGACACTAGCCTAACATCAATACACGCTTGTAGACCTGTGATAGACTGGGCCAAAAGTTCTGGAACCAAGCAATTCTTGTTCATCAGCAGTGCTGGAATCTACAAACCAACCGAAACCTCCCCATGTTGAAGGGGTATGTTATATTTATGATCTCAGTATATATATATACATACTCCGGTCCTAATTATAAGACCCAATTGACTTATTTGAGGAGATTAAGGAAGTAAGTTAAGTTGTTATTTATAATAAATAAGTGTTGTTATTCCTAAAATATCCTTGCTAATTAAGTATATTGGCTAAAACTATCATTATTAGAAGGATTATCTTGGAAAAAAATGCATAAATATAGAGAAAAAATGGATTGGTCTTATAATTAGGACCAAATAAAAAGTCAAATTGGGTCTTATAATAAGGACCGGAGGAGTATTATTCATGCGTGCCAATAGCAATATTAGCCGGAGTTGAAACCTCCTCCCATTCAGGATGTTGTTAAAGCTGATGCTGGTCATGTTGGGGTGGAGAAATATATTGAGGAAACTTTTGGCAGCTGGTCAATATTCCGGCCACAGTATATGATTGGCTCCGGCAACAACAAAGACTGTGAAGAGTGGTTTTTTGATAGTAAGTGGGAAAATCACAGACAAGCTTTATCTCTTATTTGTCTCTTGAAACGTCAGATAGCGTATGTAATTTCTTAGACAAGAGGTTGGCAGTAGATTTCATTATATGCCAACATATGAATATTCTGTGTTTCAGGAATTGTGAGGAACAGACCAGTGCCAATTCCTGGCTCTGGCTTGCAACTCACAAACATAGCTCATGTTAGGGACTTGTCTTCCATGCTTACTCTAGCTGTTGAGAAACCAGAAGCCGCGAATCATAACATTTTCAACTGTGTGAGCGACCGTGCTGTGACTTTGGTTGGAATGGCCAAACTATGTGCCCAAGCTGCACAGCGGCCTATTAACATCGTGCTTTATGACCCTAAAGCTGTTGGAATTGATGCTAAGAAAGCTTTCCCCTTCCGGAATATGGTAATTACACGTCTTTTACTTGACACACTGATGTTTCAAAAATTAGCATGACACTATGGTTATAGCATCAAATTTATCGAAGGTATGGAATACTACCACTCCGGGTCTTACCAGTTGATTGATTTGGAAATATTAAAAAAACTAAACAATTATTTTAAAATATTTATATTTATCATTTTTATCTGAACTAATTTGCCTAACTTATAAACTGATATATATATATATATAAGTATTTCATAAAGATCATATAATATATCTTATATTAAGTAATGGAGTTAGTATGATATATGAATGCCTTGCCCACCAGTGTATTGGTCACGTACTCATCTTACACACACAACAAAATACATGTTTTACATATGAGTGTGCATGATGCAGCACTTCTATGCCGAGCCTAGAGCAGCCAAAGTAAAGTTGGGATGGACATGCAGCACAAACCTTCCTGAGGACTTGAAAGAACGTTTTGATGAGTACGTCAAGATTGGGAGAGACAAGAAGGACATGAAGTTTGAGCTAGATGATAAAATATTGGAGTCCTTAGAAGTTCCAGTACCTGTGTGATCAATTCATACCCAAACCATACTGTAAGTTTTCCTGTTACCCTATGAGGAAACAAGTGTATTAGAGAATACTACTTGACCAAATTCTTCTTGAAAGGAGAAAGGTTTTAATAATTTGATATGCATATCTGTACCAGACCGTAGCTTATTCTGAGGATCTACTTCGGCTTTAGAATGAATCTATCGTATCATCAGTTTTCCAGAATGCACTCAAGCATTTCGAGAATCCACGATGGATCACAAATATTGCAGATTGATCATAAGATATAATAAACGTAACCTTATGGCCGAAAATTGTAGCCTAAATATGTCATACCATAATCATTTGTAGATTCTCCACATAAGCGGCATTTTGATAGCTAGTATCCAAGCTTTCAAGGTCCTGGCGATCAACAGATACATAAAATTCTTGGATTGTCTAGTCACCTACCATCACCAGGCATTCAGTCAAAACCTCAGCAATCACCCATAAAAGATGATGCAATAAAAGGGATAAAAAACGCACACAAACGAAGGTAGGAGTCACACAGCAACCTAAGATAAGAATTTCCGAAACTAAAGGTTTATGATGTTAATGGAATAATACATTTTTCACAGAAGGTCGAGTTAAGCTGAATGACAATCTTGGAAAAAAAAAAAAAAAACTTCGTCAACTGAAAATACGAATTGAGCTACAAGATTAAAATTATAAGTTACATTCATCAAGGTCCTAAGAATCCTGCTTAATGTTGAGTCCCTTCAGTTTTGATTCCAATTCATCATGATCAGCACCGTCCTCTTCAGTTTCGTCATCAACGTCATTGTCTTCTCCTTCCGGATCATTTTCATCCAAGGGACCAAGCATATGGGGGCAATTTTTAAATATATTTTTCAGCTCATCAATCCCTTCGTCAGATATGAAGTTGGCATCGATATTAAGCAACTTGAATCCAGCTTTCCGCACAACAGCTTGGCCAATAGCCTAGCTCCCGACCTTCTGATGGCATTAGTGCTCAAATCGACTTCATTTAGTTGGCCATGACCCTCTTCCAGTGCCTTGCTAATCAAAATTGCACCTTCATCCTTTAGCTCATTCTCAGACAGATTTAACTTGGTAAGGAATTGTTTGGAGGCTATGCAGGCAGCCAATGAAGCAGCACCTTTAGCACTAATATCGTTTCCAGATATTTCCAGAATCTCTAGTGATGGAGCAGATTCTTTGAGAGCAATAGCGATTGCTTCTGCCCCCTCATCCTCTAAGTTCAAATAACTGAGGTATATCTCAGTCAGATCTGCAAATGCAGGTATAACTTTACCCAGGGCAACTCCAGCTTCTACACCAAACATGTTGTCCCGCAAATCGAGCTTCCTCAAATGTGTACAAGTCCAAGGGCTTCTGCTAGGGCAATACCACCATCAGAGCCTACTCTGGTAGATGAACAACGAAAATCCTCCATAGCTGAAGAACGTTTCAGAATACCAGCTATAGCAATGGCCCCTGCATCTCCAGTCATGTTGTTATGAAAATGAAGAACCCGGAGCTTCTCAGTGGAAGGAATCAGTTCACAAACTGCTTTTGCAGCTTCCTCTGATATACCGTCATTCATCAAATATAGCTCCTCCAAGTTAGTTTGTGAACTTAGGAGTGACCCAAATGCCCTAACCCCCTTTCACACCCATGGCATTATTTGACAGATTGAGAGACTTTAAAGCACAACCTTTCAGCACTGATGAAAATATAGTCATCACTTCAAGAGCTTCTGCTTCAGGTCTTCCAGCAATAAAATCTGATAGATCAACTTCTGTCAATTGATGCTTAATTGATGATAGGATGGGTTCAGCAGCACACAAGCAGCATCCAAGCCAAAACTTCGATTGCTAAAGCATATCTTTGTATATGAATTTGGTTCTCTCAGGGGTTTCAGAAGTTCTGCAGCTTCCTCTCCATCAATAAAGGCTCTGCGCCCTCCGGATATATCAAAAACAGTATCAGCAGTCACGGTAACCTTTCCATCTATGGATTCTCCATCTTCCTTCATGCGAGGGCCTCTTTTCAATACCTCCAACATAAGCTTACTTGATTCTTTAGCATAAATTTGCACAGCAGAACTCCCATCACCGTCAGGCTCCTTCTCAAAATGTTGGTTAGCCATGGTGAACACTGTTTCCTCAATTTTCTTTGCATCCTCCTCAGCCTCTTCTCTGCTAAGCAGTCCATACTTTCGAGAGAAAATGGATGGAGTTGTCAGATTTTTGGTCATTCGCTCTACAAGCATTAACCTGGTACTCTGGCTAGGGGGCCATAATTTGATTGAAAATGAGCGATGCTGGTATGTCTGTTCTGTGGAATCCATACCAAAGCAACCTGTAACAACCATGACAGTAACATTAGATGCCTCTGCCAAAATTAAACACATAAGATGTCAGGTGCTAATTATTAGCTGGCAACTTAAAAAGAAAAAAAAAAACAGAGATAGATACAATTACTACTTACTAGAAGACACCAGGAGGATAACAAATTGTTCATGAAAAAAGGTCAACGATACAATGTATAGATTGTAGTAAACCAATAAGATAATTGTAGAAATAGCTGCCACAACAATGGCAAAGGGGATTGATTTGACCAGGGGAGTAAGAGACCCTACTGATCAGAAACAACACATCACAGTAGATTATAACCAAAAAGCTTTTGATATGGCTCGACTTGTAAACAAACTTATTATCATAAACCCAGATTGAAAGAACAGGTGGCACATAAAATATAAGCTCTCAGTTGAAAATTTAAGGAAGTATAATATGCTTACTATGACATATTACTTCAAATTTATGATACTATTTACACATAAATTAAAAAAAAAAAAGTCCGAAAACATCGGTTTGCACAAGTCGATAAGATGGTACGAAAGCAACAAAAATTTAATCTCGGCAGATTAATCAAGATTAATAGTTAAACACATATCACAGACCATAAACACTTTAATACGATAGACCAAATAATATGAATCCTGTGAGGCACAGGGCTTACAGTACTCCTCCAGCACAAAAGTTTTATTTCAGCATCTAAAGCCATGGTTTTTACCGATTATTACAACTCGAAAAATAATGGAAACACTAAAGACTGGTTAGATCAAATCCAAAGAAACCTGACCCCTAGGAGGACAAGTGAAGGAGAGAAATAAAAGAGCTTAAAGCAAGACCCAGGAGTCGAGACATGAAGCATTAACAACGAAGAATGTCCAGAAATAGATAAACAACGAAGAATATCCAGAAATAGAGCGAACAAAGAGAGGGATAAAAGAAGTGGTACCTGAGAGTGGTGAGTCAAATTCGATCAAAGAGATCCGAAGAAAACCCTAGAGCGAGGCTAAGGAAGAATCAGTAAAAAATGGGAACAGAGGAGCAGCT